>NW_027116617.1:784720-819386 GCF_000696795.3 Halyomorpha halys | reverse complement strand
CAGTATGGAGAACTCTCATTGCAGATGGACTTCATCCATATCATTATCAACGGGTACAAAATTTATTACCACAAGATTTTCGGCAAAGAAGACATTTTTCAGATTGGTACTTAAACCAAGGCGAGGATAATCCACAATTTCCAGGAAATATTCTCTGGACAGATAAAGCTGCCTTTACAAGAAGAGGTATCTTCAGTCAGAAAAATAATCACCTCTGGTCGCAGGAAAATCCCCATGGAATTCGTGAGCATCATTTTCAGCACCAGTTTCAGTGAAATGTGTGGTTGAGGATAATGGACAATATTTTAATAGGTTCGCATTTCTTGGCACCTCGGCTCAATGCAGGCACATTTCTGGAATTTCTTAATAATGATTACTATGATCTAGTTGAACATATTCCACTACACCTGAGAAGGGACATGAGGCAATGATGGTTGTCCTGCACATTACGGAAGAGGTCCATGACAATGGCTAAATGTTAATTATCCCAATCAATCGATTTGACCAGTCACTAATTTAACCAACTTAAAAAAACCAAAATTATCCCAATACAAACACCTAAGAAATGTAAACAGTTATTCTCATTGTACATGAATAACTAAGATTCATTTAGAATTAAGTTATTAAGTTATTTAAGAAGAATTTTGACACCGTAAAAAAAATACATATACAAATCTTTAATAACTGAAATAGGATATTATATAAAAACAACGACCCGTATATATAACTAAACATATATTTCTATATACGTATGTTAGGTTCACTAACAATCTCAATGTTATTTTATACTGTTTTTTTTTTCTTTCAGTTTATTTTTATCAAACTCTAAAACATACCTCATAAATAATAAATAGCAAAGAAAAATAAATTGTGCAAGTGTACAGCATAAAGCAAAGTAATAATTATTGTTCATACTAATTAATTATTAATTAGTGAAATAAAAACTTTTATAAAAAAAATAACGAAGTTATTTTTTTGCTATTATTATTATATATTGTATTGGACTGCGAGAGGGGAAATGGCGTAATAGCCCAGTGGCGTAGGAAAAAACATTATTTTTTTTACTTTTAATTCAATGAATAAATTGTTATCTTAATCTTATATTTTATCCTTGTATACCATTCTCATAAATTGCTAACACTTAACGAAATACCATTGAATGAATAGAATTCACAAATCGTCAGGGTTTACCTTTTCCAAAATCATATCTGGGAGTAGTGATACCTTTTTTGTTTACAATATCCCATTAAATATCATATTCCGATGCCACTCGCTACTGACAAAGTTTGCAATGTAACAGAGGAAGTATGTGAGTTGGTTTCAAACGTCTGTTGACAACGTTGCATCACCAAGAGTGCTTGGGAGGCTTGAAGATGAGAGCGGGGAGTCCCAAAATAATTTCCAAACACAACAGATTTATATAATAAGTCCCATAAAAACTGTATTCTAATGTTAAATTTTGTAAATGAGGATGTTAAGGATAAGAGATCCTGAAATAATTTTTTTAAGAGAGCTGGTCTGATTAAAGCAATATTTCAGACTGCATAAAAATTAAAACTTTTTTGAAATTCGATTTCATAATTTTTGCAACCTTCATGTTTTTTGGTGTGCTGGAACCTAAAATGAATTCCGTTTTCTCCCATCGTGTACCGATTTTTCAGTATTTCGTGATATGTTATTGCAGTTTTGGAGCACAAAAATCAAGAAAATCATTCATAGCACATGAGGTGCTCAACCTATCAACTTCAATTTTTTATGGTATACAAATGACATTAAGATACACCACTTGGTTCGTCCGTAGCTCAGATGGTTAGGCCTAGGCCTATGGTTGTGAAATTTGCGGGTTACGCCGGTTCAAATCCGGCCTTGGGGGCGTTGACTTTTTTCATTAAAGGGATGTCTAACAAAATGAAAAATTTGACCCCCCACCATGGTTAGAATAGGTTGGTAACCTGTAGATATCTTGGCAAACATCATTTTCGCTGTGGATTGCATTAATAATAATAAAATTTAAAAAAAAAAAATAAATAAAAAAAAAAAAAGATGCACCACAAGGCACGAATTGGATTCTTCTAGCTCAATTTGAATCTGAGATATAAGATAATTTATTATAATTGTTTACATAATTTTGAGTTTTTCTGTTTTGTTTTTTTATTTGTCTTTTTTAACCCAGATATTTGAGTTTTAACTTATTTATATGTTTTTAAATTTATTTGTTAGTTTTTGCAATTTTATTTATTGTTTTTTTAATTATTTTACAGCTATGGGTATTTAATTTCTATGTTTATATTTATTCATAATTTCGTTTGAAGTACATTGCATTTGTTTAACGGATTGAACGTGTGTTACGAATCACTGCATAAAGGAGGTATGAAAGAGTGGGATAGAGAGAATAACGTAGACAGGGTGGAGAAAAAAAAAATTCAAAAAAAAGAGTGAATAAGAGAAATTTTAATATAACTTTGTATGAGAAGAAGAAGGTTGAAAAAAATTATTAAAAATATATTAAAGTTTGTAAAAAAGATAATATTTGAGATATATTTTATTTAGGATATAGTTAATTGTTGTTTGAAAAAAGAAAACGTAGAAAATAAAATTATATCTTGTATCTTTAATTAACATAGTTAGTGTGTGTATATATATTCATACATCAAATCATGGATTGGATAAGTATGTTGTGTTTTATAGCAACCCGATGTATTTGGAAACCAATTCTCTCTTTTTGAAATCTTGCCAATATCTACTTTATTGATACCATGATACCAGAATAAGAGAAAACAGTTTTTTTTTTAATGGTACTAAATCATTTAAATTTGGTAAAAGTATACACGAATAAGCAAGGTTTCAAGTTGATCTAGGAAAATGTTTGGTTTTATTAGAGATTATAAAATTTTATTTTGGAGCGTTAAATCAGATTATTAAGTTAGCTTTTTGTTTGATTTTTTTATCAGCTTAATTTAATTTTATATAAATAATTTTTTTATTTAATTTTTTGTACTTATTTTTTATTAATTAAAATGCTATGTGCGCTCATTTAATCACAAAGTCTATAAAAAGAAACATTGTATTTTTTTCAGTTCCCTGAAAGAATAAATTCGTTTGAAAATTTTCTTAAATCAACTGTATTTATAAGTTCGTCTATAACATGAAGTATATATTTTCAGGCAATTTAAAGAAACACAAATATATTTAAACAATTATAAATACATCATTTTATATCTCGAACTCATATTCATTTAGGGACTGTTCTCTTAGGGATTTGTTCCATTTGTGATATTTTAGCGTCCTTTTGATACCATAAAAAATTGAAGCTGTGAAAGATTTACTTGTTTAATGGTTTCGATACAAAAAAAAAAAAAAAATCTTAAAATTCAGCCAAAGTTATCAAATCAAACTTTTGGTTATTGTTATTGGTCAAACCTGTTATTGCCTCCACTGGCTCACTACCAGTGATGCGGCGAGAGGGATGCGCTGGGATCTCTTGAGCTCTGCTCTACCCCTCACACGTGGGGGATAGAGTGGGCTCAGGGATCCTCAGGTCGATTCTGTAAATATTGTATATATTATTTTATCATTATGTTATTTTATTTATTTATTTTTCATACAGATAGTCTGATTATGTTCATCTTGTCTATTCTTTTGTTTGTATATATTTTAAGAGAGTTTTTTTTATTTTATTTCATTTTTTTTTTTATTTTTTTTTATTTATTTATTTTTTTTTTTACTTATTTATTTAATTTTTTTTATTTTAGTATGTATGAGATCATTCATCAATATTACCTATTGCCCACAACTGTGTGGCAGATTGTAATATCTATCAATAAATAAATCTATAAGGCCATAACCTGTTATTGTTTTATAATTAACATTACTTTTCATAATCTATTAGTTGTTAGAATTTATCAATATCCCTCTTCATCGCATAATGTTAAATTTACACACGTGTGTGTATGTGTCAGTAATTGCATGCGCATTTGTATTTGTGCATTAGAATATTTATGAAATTTAATGTAATATTAATGTTTACCAATAGTCGTTATAACAATTATGGAATAAAATAAGGCTCCAGCGAAAGTCCATTGGAGAGAGTTGATATCTTCTGAACCGTCCCAACCAGATTTTCTCATAGCTAACACCAGATCGTTTTCAAATACCTTCAGCTTTTTAAGAGCGTGAATGGTCCAATTTTCTTGGCGGAGAACTGGAGAATCTTTTGTATAAAGCCACAAATCTTCTGTTAAATTTCTTCTCATATAAGTGATATTTTCTTTAACCTGTAACAAAAATTTAAAAAAAAGTAAACTAATTAATATTCTTCAAACGCAGAGTTGGACAGGAATCATAAGTCATCATCCTTTTAAAGTTTCAGTTGCACTATAATTACGCAAATATAAATGTGAATTAGTGGTTTTGGAAAACAATTACACTGGAGAATTGGAAGTCACAATTATAATTACTTCTTGATGCTAAGTAATTGCAATTACAATTATAATTACTTCTTGAACCACACTAATTACAATTACAATTAAAATCACATGAAATTTAACTCATATGTGAATTCCATTTATTTGTACATATTTGTTAGCAGAAATCCCAAAAGTTAAAATAAATCGATACGCAGGCGTTCCATCATAAAAACGTTCAGTATCTTCGAAAACACATAAATAAACACAAATATGTAAATCTATACGCTAGTACGCAATCTTAAACTGGATATGATTTTCATATCTTGGATCCATTGTAACATTTATTTTTTTCCGTTTTGGTGTTAATTAATTGTAACTACAGTTACAATTACTTACAACTACAGTTACATTATTTGATTATAATTACTTGGAATGCTAGGGAAAAAATAATAATTACATAAGAATGTAGTTGGTAATTGCAATTACTTTGGTTCAGCTTGTAATTGTAATTATGGTCCCACAATTACAATTAAAGTAGTTCACTAAAATATTGCAATTAAAATTATAATTGTACTACTGCAATTACAAATCAAAGTAGTTGGAAAGAAATTGTAATTACTTGTATCAATAATAATCTTTCAAGACAAATTTATCATAGTAATTGTGAAACAATTACAATAAATAACCAGTAATTGTACTGCTACTATTCTAAATTACAATAATTGTAATTTTTTTTCCCCCAACTCCGTTCAAAGGGTTATACTGCTTTATCAATTATAACCTTTTAAGGACAAATTTAAACCCTTTTATAAAATACAATGCAATGTACAAAATGTTACATTGGCATTAAATTTAAAAATCAGGATCTAGCTTATAACAAATGCTAAAAATTCTGTAAACATCCGATTTGCTAAATAATTACAATTTTAATAATCAAAAATTCGATTTCGAGAATGTAAACATTTTAAATAAAATTAAAACAATAAAAAAAAGAAACGAAAGATAGTAGATACCATTTATATGACAAGTAATGTAGTAAATTTTAAATCAGTTATAAAATATTTTAGAGGGGGGGGATGTAAAATTTTTCAGTAATGGAATTTCCCAAGTTTCTGGTGATCTGATTTTTTACTAGACATCTGCTCTTTTTCACATTATGGTAAAATTACGAATTCTGGTCCAAAAAATGTCTAGTTTTTTTTATTATTATACTTAAGTACCTACCCTGTTTTAAGTGTACCTTGTTAGTAATTAGTTCGTGTATTATATATTTTAATACACGAGATACATAAGCCGACATCACAATCCGGGCAGTAGTATCTTGTTTCCTTCCTCACTTCTTTCCCACTTATTCGTTTCGCACAGCACACTACATAAGTAACAATAAATCTGCCCGTGACCGCCACGGGATAAACCGTCAATAGTTTAAGTCAGTTATAAAAAATGTGGCACAGCATTATGAACTTATATTAGAATTTTTTTTTAATTATTAATTATTTCAGTTTTGAAGATCCTTATTTAAACTCAAGCCGTCCAATATATAAAAGAATTGAGCAAGTAAAAAGAGGGTTTAAATTTTTCCTTGAACTATTGCAATTCATATAAAATTGAACTAATTAAAATTATTTACTAAATAATTCAAAAACACTATCCAAATTATAGTCTCAAAACATTTATTTCATTTACACGTCCAACGTTTCGGCCTGTCAACCTGTCAACATAACAATCAGGTTGTAATAAAAGTGTATAAATAGTGGTAAAAGAGAAAAATTTGACTGTGATTTTTAATGTATTTTTGACATATTAGATATAAATGTTTTGACCTGGGCAGAATAGCCTGTATGGAGTTTTTTAAAATGGTTAAATGATATGTCTCATAGTAAATTAAGTAGATTGTCCCTGAAGATGGCCGAATTGGCCGAAACGTTGGACGTGTAAATGAAATAAATGTTTTGAGACTATAATTTGGATAGTGTTTTTGAATTATTTAGTAAAAAAAATTGCCAGTCTCAAGAAAGAATTTTAAGATTATAAATAATTAAAATTAGTTTTCTTCTATATCACTGGGCTTTGGAAGATTGTATAACTTTCCTTTTCTTTTCTTTTTTTTTTTTACGAGAATAAAATCTGAAAATCAAAACTACAAGTCCACCATGTGATAACCTAGACGACCTTTGGAGAGAGATATAAGAGCTTCAACACAACAAACCTATTAAAACTTTAGATAGGGATGTTTTTAGGAGGAGATAGAGAAGAGGGAATTTGCGGTGTCAATATGAGGGTGTCATAGAAAATTCGCAATTTTAGAACCTATTTCGAACTGTGGAAATTGAGGTTAAAACATTATTCGAAGAGGTTATTTCTACTCAAAATTCCTTATAAGTGCTATTTAGAGAGGTTAGTTTTCGAAATATTTTAGAAAAAGAGCAGATTTTCGGTTAAAGAAATCAGAAGACCGCCATAAACCTTGGGAATTCGATTAAAATTACTGAGAAATTTTACATCCCCTTCCCCTCTAAAATATTTTATAACTAATTTAAAATTGACCGCGCCTTCTATATTAGCTGTCATGTAAATGGACTCTATTATCTTTCTTTTTTTTTTTTTTTATTGTTTCAGTTTTATTTAAATTTTTACATTCTCGAAATCAAATTAGTGATTATTAAGAATTATTTGATAAGTTCTTAGTTTTTATATTTTTAGAATGCTTTGTATTTGATATATGTTTGATTCTTTTTTTCATTCAATTTTGTGATGTTTTACATATGTAACGTTTTGTACATTTTATAAAAGGGTTTAAATTTGTCCTAGAATGATATTCTTTCCCCCCTCCTTAAAATGTTCTTACCTAAAGTTTTAATTGGTTAGTTGTGTTGAAGCTCTTATAAAAGATCGCTTTGATTATCAAATGGTGAAGTTGTATTTTCCATTACATTATACAGCTTGTAATTTTAATTGTATTCCTTTGTGGTACCATCGATCTAATACTGTTGAATACTTTATTACAAAAATGAGAAATGAAAAGTAAGCTATTATTAAATGCTATTATGAAGAGCTTGTTTGTAATATGATTAGGCATGGAAGTCCACGATTTATTTACGTTAGTGTGCTGGATTTTCCTATGTTAGAAGTGTTTTCATCGTATTATAAGGAACTACAATAACTACCTCAGTGGCTGTAGATAACATAATAAAGAGTAATAGTAACAGTATATCTGAATAACTACAATAAAGATTAACAGTTACAATCTGTCTCAGTAACTAAAATAAAAAGCTTGAAGGATCAGTCTTTTTAATTAACTTTTATAACATTGTTCATCGGACAGAATGTGCCCTTCTTGCCTGACGAAGATATCCAAACGAACAACATATTAAATATATAATCTATACTCATTATAGATACCACATACCATTTATTTATAATATATAATGTACAACAACAACACAAGGGTGGTTAAACACCCTTTTTTGGTAGTCGTACCATTGAAAATTTAATTTAGATTTTGAGAACCTTCTTTATTAGATTTTGTGTCAAATCAAAATGTCCTGAAATGATTGGACGTTTTTTTTTTTTCTCGAAATATAAATTTTATTACATATGTTATCCTCAAGTGTGACAATTATGTTGAATTTAGTAATAAATATAGTTCATCTTTCTACCGTTCACATGTGTGGTTAGGGTAATAGGAATGCCCAATCCCAATTCTTGTTAAGGTTTGGTATTGGTACGCATATAAACATAAAATAGATTTTTTTTCTTTCTGTGGTGAAAGGGTTATTTAACCATATTTGATATAGACATAATCAAAATTACTAATTATAGTTAAGGTGGTAGAGTATAGAAGATATGGGGGATGGTTGTGGAATGCCTAACAATGGGAAACCCCTGTTTATAGCATACGTTATAAAAAGGTCGCTGTCCCTTTGTATAGAGCGTACGGAGATCACAAGGGTTCTGGTGATCCTCGGATCTCTAGGGTTCCGCACACAATGGCAAAGAGACCTGACTACGAGATGTCATTTGGAAATTATTTTTTTAAATATTATTACTATTTACATGTAGTATTTGTCAAGCTGTAGTCTGCGATAAGAATAATTTTACACAGGCATATTCAACACTAACATTTGACATATCGCATAAGGTAGCCCAAGACAGATATGTGACTTTGAAGTTACAAAAACATGGCTGTTTAGGTAAATTTTTGTCGTAAAGGCTAATAAGCCGTGTTTTTGCTACTTGATAATCTGAGTGTTTTTTTAAAAAAAATAAATTTTTTTAATAAACGGTGGGGAATAAAAAATTAAATTTCAAAACTTTTTAAACTCAGGGACGACGTAGATAATTCAGAGAAACTGAGATAGTATGGCAGTCTTGGATATCACTCTATTTTTATCAATATTAATCTAATATTTTCGACTTTCATTTAATATCTATAATCTTAGCTCTGTAAAAAGTTGTTCTTTCTCTAAGTGAGTAGAAGGCGACTTTTACTATCGTAAATCTTTTTTTTTTGTTATTATCAACATTTAGTTCAGAACGAACACAATGTATAAATCAGCACCTCCTTACTCTGCCTAGAATAGGTTTAGAACCTGAAAGATAATTTTTTCTTCCTGCCTTATTAGTCTAGTAAAATTGCAAATTAATGTAGAAGTAGTCTTCAACTAATTTCTTTTATTGGAATCTAATGTAAAACTTTGCAAAAGACGATAGTAATAAAAAACACTTTACAACTTCCAAAGGGTGCGTAATTATATTTCTAGGTCTTAATAGCCAAAACTACTAACGTAATATTAGTAGCTTAAATTTGTACGACTTATTTGTATTTGTATTTCTTAGTGAAATTTAAAAGATTAATTTGCGCAAATTTTAGTGTACAAGAGGTGTAAGGAAGTATATATCATCGTATATTTCGAAAGGAAATGTAATGCGAAATAAAAGGTTTATCCTTTACTATCTTACTAGTTATAAATAACATACTTCAACAAAAAAGCCTGATTTAAGTTCCTATACGATTAAAGTTTTGAAAATGTCATCACATATCCACAGATTAAAAAGAAATATAAGGTCTTAAATTTATTATAATTCATTTTATCTCAACATTTAGAGAAGTGAGTTTAACACATCTGTTGGTCTAAGAAGTTGTAGAAAAACTAGGTTTATTCGTAACCGCAATAATAGCTTAAACAAAATTCGGACACGATTTCTTAGGAGGTGAACCGATCAACGATAAAGCATTTGTTTTGTTTTTCTAGATACATTTTTGTGATGTATCCGATTGATTAAAAAAATATATCTTTCGTAAAGCTTTCTAGTGTCATAAAAACGTGAATTCACCTTATCGGAAACGCCATAAAAATATATTTAGAAAAAGTATCTGTGATTGTCACTATTGTTATCTATTATCTGCTATCATTATAAATAATTATTTATTTTTGTTTGAATAAATTTATTTTTCGATGAATTTAGTCGACTGTAGGATTTATAATGGAGAAAATAATCAGGATTCCACTATTTTTCTCCAAAATAAATTTATTAGAAATTAACTTTTGAGATGTGTTCCAATTATTTGATGATAAATGTGACACTAGAAACTTTCTTTTTTACGTTAATATATTTATTTAATAGCAAACATTGCCCAGATGAAATTAGTTCATCGTTCTCTCTGGTTTATGACAGTCGCTATTTTATGACAGCTTGTGTGTGTTTGCTTTGCTTTTCTAGGTCTTTATAAAATATTTTTAATTTTTAAAAGGGAGAAAATTCAGGGTTGAGCTTTAAAAAAATAAAAATACGTTTCATGTAAACTTCATAATCCATCATGTTACTAAAGATGTTTGTTCAACTATCTCTGAAGAAAAACATTGTTAAACTTTACTGTATGAAGTAGATGATATTCAACGAAAGTATTATATAAGAGTCACCAACAAATTTCCGCTGTCTGTTTGGGAACAACATAAATTATCAAAAGCACAAAGCATAATAAATCAAAGTACTCACAAATATCTCGTTATCTCTCTCTAAATGTTCAAATGTAACCGCCCCCAGCATGCAATAGGCAACAACCAATGTTACCAGCATAACATGAGTAAATAAACATGTAAAAATTTTCCATGTAAAATAAAGTATTCTGGTGCATCGGTGGGAACTGGTTTGTTCGTCCATTCCTTTGAGACCATACCCAACGTAAATATAACCTTAGAAAACGGACTATTATTAGCTGGCCAGTGCTGCTAGACAGTTGTAGAATTGTTCCTTAATATGAATAAATAATTATTTTTCTTTTATACTTTGTTCATTAACTTTCCTTTGCCGTTTTTGAAAATATAAAATCATCAATTTGATCGTAATAATTGAATAATATTATTCTTAATCATCAGTTAATAAATGAAACATCAAATTAAATGATTTCATACTATGATCTTTTAAATTTTAAAAGTCTTCAGCTAAAAAAATTAAAAAGTTTTTAAAAAATTGATAGCTTTAACAACCTTAGAATACGGAATAGGTATAGAATGATCGTTTTTCATTGTTATTAAATGCGATATATTAAATACATTGATTAATTATACTGTATAAACAAAAGCTACTTTAACATGGTTTCCCAACATGTATTTCTCAAATTTATTAAGTAATATTAAAAAACGTTCTGTACAAAAAAAAAAAAATTGATTTACATTTGTCTTGTTAAGTATACACATACAAAATATTTACTAGCATAGAATTTAATGTCACTATATATGTTTCATTCTTCAAGTTTGATGTCATTGCCATCGGTGTTCTATATAAATTTTCTAAGTTGTAAAGCATATTTGTCTTTGTAAAATCCCTAGATTTCTAGTTATAAGTAATTAGTACAAGAGCCCAAGAGAAGAAAAAACGCAGTTATCTCACACCAATTTTTGATTACTTTAATGAAAACTATGTATAATTACTAGTCAAAATTCATGAGCCTGCCAGGTATAGGTAGGGGGAATTAAAAATGGCGGCTGTTTCAAAGCGATAAAAATAACTAATTTTTCATTCGGAGCTCTATATCTCTAAAAGTAGGAGCAACACAAGAAAACCTAAGAGAACGTCATTTAAAGAAAATCAAATATGCTAAAATATGAGCCCTAATAGAGTTATTTACGTTAACTAGTTTTCGAGATATAGCTTTCGTTTTCATTTCATAAAAATGTTGTGTGGGATGTACTGAAAGATCAGTAGTTAGTGAATTTATTTTGAAAAAATCTATAACTCAAAAACATTTGACGTACAGATGTCTACCAGCACTCAAATTAAAACTAGTTTAATGAGCTATAAAGTATGTTATGATGTTTACCTTCGTAGGAGTAATAGTTTACATGAAATATGGTAAAATAAATTGATTTATAGTTGTTCGGACAAATTTTCATTTGCCAAATCTATATCCATATGTGAATATCATAAAAACTACTACCCCTAAGAAGATAAGTGTCATAAAGTACATTATAGTGAGTTAAATTTCCTTTATTTTGAGTGTTGGTAGACATATGTACGTCTTATGAATCTAGAGATATATTTTTTCAAAATCCAACATTTTATACGAACAACTATAAATTAACATTTTGTGGGTTTATTTTGTCAAATCATAAAAACTACCACTCCTACAAAGATAAACATAATTAACTATTTTGTAGTAAATTTAACTAGCTTTAATTAGAGCGCTGGCAGACATCTTTACCTCCAATGGTTTCTGAAATAAAGTTTTTCATAAATCAAACTTACTGTCCAAACAACTATAAATCAATTTATTTTAGCAAATATCATGAGAACTACTATTCCTACAAAGGTAAAGGTCATAAACTTATTTATAGTCCATTAAACTAGCTTTAATTTGAGTGCTAATAGACATCTGTACGTCTCATATTTCTCAAAATAAATTAGCTAACTACTAATCTTTCAGAAGATTTTTAAGAAATTTTTTTTTTTAAAAAGCTTGAGCTCGAGAAATACTGGACGCAAATAGCTCTTTTAGGGCTAATATTTCAGCTAATTTACTCTTCTTTAAACAATGCTCTCTTAGATTTTCTAGTGTTGTTGGTAGTTTTTAAGTTTAGCTCCGAATGAAAAATTAATGTTTTTTTAAGATTTTGAAACAACCGCCATTTTTTATTTCCCCTACCTATACTTGGCAGACTTATCAATTTTGACTAGTAATTATAAATAGTTTTCATTAAAGTAATCAACAATTGGGTTGAGATAACTGCCTTTTTTTCTTCCCGACTCTTGTACTAAATGTAACGGTTATATAGGGTGTTTTTTTAAGCCCGATAGAACTTGAAATTGTAAAAAATAACACAAAAAATTAAATTGTAATCAAAATTTTTTTTTTATTCGAAAGATCAATACGTGACATTAACATTTGAAAATGATTTCGGGCATATGGGCACCGCGGCTGTTCTTGACGAAGCGCATTCTGGACGTCCAATTTTGGGCCACTTTTTCGAGCACTGCTGGCCGTATGTCACGAATAACACGAACAATGCTGGCCTCCAAGGCGTCAATTGTTGCTGGTTTATCAGCATAAACCAGTGACTTCACGTAGCCCCACAGGAAATAATCGAGAGGTGTCAAATCGCACGACCATATGCGGCAATTTTGCTTATTAACAAACCCGTTAAGCCGAAAATGCGCCTCATCGCTGAACACAATTTTACAGAATGCGCTTCGTCAAGAACAGCCGCGGTGCCCATATGCCCGAAATCATTTTCAAATGTTAATGTCACGTATTGATCTTTCGAATAAAAAAAAAAATTTTGATTACAATTTAATTTTTTGTTATTTTTTACAATTTCAAGTTCTATCGGGCTTAAAAAAACACCCTATATCAATCTGAAAAATAAAAAAAT
Organism: Halyomorpha halys; assembly: GCF_000696795.3. Lineage (NCBI taxonomy): Eukaryota > Metazoa > Arthropoda > Insecta > Hemiptera > Pentatomidae > Halyomorpha > Halyomorpha halys. Next base: position 806,107 of record NW_027116617.1, on the reverse strand, counting down.
ATAACCAAAAAAATGTTTAGTCCTTTATTCTTGTACTTTAATAACCTCATAATCAGTCAAAAATTTGAGAATTGAATTCTTTTTTTTCCAAGGAATGTAGATATGAAATGATTTCCTTTATGAAATTCAAGTTTTTGACTGATTATAAGGTTATTAAAGCACATGAATATGGGACAATAGTCCCGAAACGTTGTGCAACAATATGTTAATTTAACATAAATTACATTCAAATTGGAAGTTTTTTAACCTCAACAAATTTTTATTGAAATAAAAAAAAATAGATATAATCGAAAAAATATAAAAAGTTATCTGGTGTATAAGGTAAAAGATAGGATCTTTTATATTATTTTTCAAGTTAAAAAATTAAAGATCTAAGTAATTAATTTTTAAAAAATCGTAAATTAATTCAATATTGTTTTAGTAGTGTTTTTTATTTAATTGCTTAATTGATAAGTCATAAGAATAGTAAGAAGATTGACGAAAAACTAACTTATGCAACTTCAAGAAATAAGCATATAAAGTAAGGATCTTCCGTACTCGATGGAACTATCGGCTAAAAGATTTATTTTATAAGACATACCAAATGACCCTCGGTTTGAAATATAATGTTTTAGATATTTAAATATACATATATATACACACATATATTTGTCACTAGTCAAGTGTTTAACATTTTGCAAATTATAAAGTCAAAATAAAAACTTTTAACAGCTACAAATTGCATTATTATGCTTTTTGGTGAACAATGGACCGTAACTAACGAGGGGACCAAGCTCGTTCCTTTGATGTATCAGTACGCTCCGATTGGTTCCCCCGCGCGGGGGCTCACCCGTTCCACAGTGGGAAGAGTCTAGGAAAGAGAAACTCCTGACACTGGCCAAAATACAAATTTCAATAAGGACTTTACAATTAACCTTAAAACTTTATTTTTAGGCATTGAAGTATAACATCATCAATTTGTGAGGAATTTTATGACTTCACGAAAATAATTGTAAGGCAATGTTTTAATGAATACTAAAAATCCCGTCCGACTTCAGGAGTTACAAATATTTGAACTAGTACTATTTTGGAAAATGTTATAATTCCCTTATGAAATCACTCAGAAGCAGCTCAAGTGGTTCTTAATATAGCCTCTCCGTATGTTCGAGTATTCATAATTAAAAAATTGAACTCGACAATAAAGATATGCTTAGTATTTACTTGATCAGTCACAATCCACAAAATTCAAGACTGAGATAGCCGTATCCTCAAAAGTGTGTTCAATCGTAATTCCCTGAAACCCTTACGTTACTGAAAATTTATAATCGACCTGTTTTTTTAGAAATGTAAGTCTTCCTCGTTTTCTGAAAGATTTTGAAAAGAAGGTGTTGAGGCTGAAGAAGGCGTTATGTCATTTGACTTCGATTTCCCTATATTTTTAGGAGATGTGGAAATGATGTAAACAGGCTGGATTTTTTCAACTTTAAATTAATTGCCGAATGGGTGGGGTGAATGAATTCTAATCATGAATAACAGTTTATTTCGTTTGAATTATTACTTATTTTAAAATAATCTTCTACGATTTGTGGCTTCCTTAGTTCCTGAACACATTGTTGGATTGAACTAAACAAGACTACTATTATGGCCATAGCAATTCTTCAATTGAATAAATCATTACTTATTTATTAATTTATAGCTGATTACAATTAAATAATAACGAATACATTTTTTGTCTATTATTTTTTCTAATATTATTATTTTCTATCATCGTTTCACTAAATATTCAAGGATTTGTGAAAAAGATAATATTCGTTTTTGTTTTTACATATAATAGTATATTCTGTTATCATGAAAATGCGTAATTATTATTGGTACATATATATGTATATATAATTTTTATATTATTGCGAAGGAAGAATTCTAGGGAAAACAATAAAAATAAATCTTAATATCCTATATTTAAAATAATATTTTCTTTTATGAAACCGGTAAGATGGAACGACCTTACTCATTTCAATGCTTAAGTATCTTCAATAGTTGAGTACAGTTTTTTATTTTACTTCTTTAATAAACACCGCAACAGCAGGAGGTTTTCGTATAGAGTTTATAAGCTGTGTTTTTTTAAGTTCAATCAGGCTGATTTATTATTTAGAGCTTTGTTAAGTTAGGATACGAATATAAAAACTGAAGAAAACATATAACAGCTTCATTCTCGTTGTTCTCATCACCAAATGTCAAGTAGTCCAACTTAACAAGAAGTCGTCAATGAGGGTGGCAATGGGGAATCTTTGACGACATTTACTTTGCATGAATTTAAAAATTATGTGAGAACTACTTTTTACGTTTTCGCAGGTTAATTTATCTTTTTAGGTAACTAATGAATATTACTTTCAAATTCTTTTTTTAATTATGATTTTTTTTTTAACAAATGTTAACTATAAATAAAATACGGTAAAGATTAAATCTTATTAAGAAAAGAAACAGATTTGTGAAAATAAAATGTTTTAACTGATGTTAAATCTTAATAAATCTTTTGTGAGTCTTATTACGTAATGGAACCATCCCATAGGTGGCAGAAGTGAAGGTATTGGGTAGAACTTGGAAGATAAGCAATTCGATTCTTAAAACAGTGCCGATCTGGGTCCTCCCACCATTTTAACTGTAATACTCTTAGATCAAATACTCTACTCAATGAATCTTTAAGGTTAAATTTACCGGGAAAATGTTGTCATTCCTCTTCTTTGTTCAATGACCTGATTTCTCGCACTTCAGGGATTTTGACTTTATTTGTGTCAGGTTTCCTATCCCATATAATTCCTACTTTTGGAATATTCCTTGATTCTGATATAAGGTCATTGTGCTCCCACCCTCTGAGCTCAAAAGCAACCATTCCAAAAATAGCTGAACTTTCTTGAATAAAATATTTAACTTCATTTTCATGGATTAGGCTTGTTAAAAAATTATCAGCATAATAACATTGTTTTCACGTAGCTATTGTAGTATCAGAATAATCAACAACACCTTTACTAAGTTCTTCTATTTTATTGAGAAAGTTTTTAAACACAGTTCACCCGATATCTAATTCAACAAACCGTAGAAATATTCAACAGCCTCCAAGGAACGTCCTATTTCGCCTTTTGGACTTATTCAAAGCCTATTTCCACTTTGAAATAGATCTATCAATTTGGATTAAAACAATATGTTCAGAAAATCCCTTTTAAGAACTTATCATACATAAGTATTTGATGGATCCACTGTGATTCCTGACATTATTCGCTCTTAGAATGGATTTTCGCTATACTGCTGGCTAAAAACTGGATCTGAGATTTTTTTATTTCAGCTCAGTAAAATGATTTAAAAATCTCCAGTTCTGAACAGGTAAATTTTAAATAAAGAATATTTTGCCGTGATGTTCCTTAATTGTTTTTTAAACCTTTTCCCCCAACATTCCTGCCAGTATTAAGAACGATAAATCTGACCTGCCGTTCTCTTCAATGGTAATAACAAGGTAGTTTTTTTACCTCTTACCTAACGACTTCTGACATACAGGAAGGCTATCCAACAGGTCACTAAACTACTCTAACTGGAGTGGGAAGTTCGAGATTTTATTCCACTGGGTCGTTATGAAATAAAAATCAACCCGCCCAGGCCGGAATTGAACCGTCGCTGCTGTTACCTCGGAGTTGCTGAGATGACGCCTAAACACATTCGGCTACAACGGTCTCAATAACAAGGTAGCTGTTCCAAGGTAATCGATCGAGTGGAATCTCTTTCAAATTCAGCAATAAAACAGTTTAAATGAAGGGTACTGGATTCTGCATTCTCCCCAAGAAGAGCCGATGGGCCCGAATAGAAACCCACCTTCTTCATTGCTGCTGCTTTTGGAGGCTGAATTTTCCGATTAAGTTCTTTCCCTCTAAAATAACTTCTCTGAGGCTACATCAGAATAGTGAAAGGTAAACTATTTATTAAATTTTCGGTTCTTCTCTAGGAGCCGTAGGTTATCAGGCTGGGTCAGCTACCAATTAATTAAATCATTTTTTTCCGGAGAAACAAATTATCTCTAATATTTACTATATCTAAAAGCTTATTTAAAACCATAGTAAGAGCTTCCTTTTTCTTCACTGTGTTTTATATTAACTGACTAAGTCAATTGATGTTTTGTGCCAAACTGTCAATCGTCGTGACAAAGATCATTCAAGTTCCAACAACGAATGAGAGTCATTCCTCGTAGTTGCACATTTACCTAAGCTTAATTTTTCAGGATAAATGGAAAACCCTTATCAGCAACAGACCCGCTTTAGGCATATACAACCTTAACTGCCCCTAAGTATCCACCTAACTGTAGACCCATAGCGGTTAAAACAAGATGATATTCAAATGGAGACGTCAGTCTGCAGAGTAAGATTAGAAATAAAATGCTTTTGTTACAGTGTTGATCCGAGAGGAAGAATAATGTATGCTGCGTGGGAGGCTAATGTAAGCTCCCAGGGTCCCAATGGGAGTTTACAATGGAATAGCAGAGTTCCAGATGAAAGATGGATGAAATATAAATGAAAGAAGGCTTAAAAGGCATTCGAATCTATTTAGATGATTTGACTGTTTATGGCAAAGACCAATATGACCATTACTACAAGCGAAATAAAGTCTAGGAAATCTGTAAAAATCATGAAGAAAAAATCTCAATTCAATTTTAAATCTATAAAAACCCATTGGTTACCAAACTTAGAACAACACATTACGTCTGGATTCTGATACTAAATACATTGAAAGATTTCCTGCTAATAACAAAGCAGATTTTCATCGGATATTTTGTTGTTTTTAAGTCTATTTGGTTGCAAGGTGTACCTAATAGGATCAATGTGCTAGAGCTACGAACGTCCAGCGGGGTGTTAAGGCCGACCGATTAGCCGAAATGACCAACTTAAGTCTGTTAAATTGCCACAGTAAATTTTCTCAGTTCCTCTTTAAACTAGAGAGAGTGGATGTATTAGAAGACTTATGGTTGGAAGCGGTGTCGATCGAAGAGCCAGGGAAGAGGTCTTAGCTTCTACCATTGATTCGGAAAAGCGATTACGAAGTACGCGGTGTCCTGCAATCGGAATAGTAGCTCAAAGACGCCAGGAAACTATAACAAGCAAAAACCTATAGCTAGAAATGTCAATTGCTGAATTTTCGTTATTAACAGTCGGTCCCATGCTCGTTATTTTACGTGAATAAAGCCAACGCTGGCGAATTCTTCCTTTATGCAGTCAGGGTGGTTAAATATGAGTTCCTGATAGTCCAAGAAGATTTCATTCACTCTCTTCACTCTTTCCCCCATTGGTGAGGATTGGAGAAAGATGAGGCTGACGCTTTGTGAACTGTAGAAGAAATCGCCACTCTATACGAAATGGATACTGTGGTTGAAACGGAGACTTGAGAAGATACAATTACAGAATTGAATGAGTAACTTCAGGCTGCAGCTGAATTGGATAGAGTTATCTCATTTCTCGGTCCAATTTCTCTTCAAAATTTCTGATCCTATCATCCCTTCGTATGTACCAGGGAATATCTATAGTTTCATTATTCATCAGATATGTAACCTTAGCTATCCAGCAGCCTACTCTTAGCATCGGTTCACAAACAGTGATTATTTTGGCTGAGGGAAAAAGTGTATGTAGCAATGCAAATGAATGAGCGGAAGAACAGCCAGTCCACTACACTTGGTTAAGAAGTATGATGGTAGCCTCAGAGTATTTGATGATTATAGAGCTCTTAACAATCAAATAATCCCTAACGAGCATGGTGTACCTTAAGTGTTTCAGTACGACAAAAAGTTCGTTTCAAAAATAGAACGCCAAGCGTACTATCATATTCCAGTCACCACAAAAGACCGCAAGAAATCAGTCATACACACCATTTGGGCTGATGAATGAACTTCAGGCTTAGGAATGCAGGATTAAGTTTCCTACGATTTGTTGACAATAAATTTCGTGACTCTACGTTCCAATGTTAATTTCTTTACGGCTTTCAGATCGTGTCTGGCGATGAAGAACAACATAAAGTTCATCTGCGACAAGCCTCCCAGTGGTTCGATAAATATAGCATTGCTGTCAACCAGGCCAAATGTATATTTGGAGTAACGGAGCTAGAGTGTTTAGGGTATCACCTCACACAAACTAGTATAACATTGCTAGACCAAAAGGTGAAGACTATATTGGAATACCCACCATCTAAGAAACTCCGTCAACTTTTCCGTTTTCCGAATTCCGAAAACATAAGAAAGACTATCTCCAATAAAATGGAATAAAAGAACACTTAAACTTTGGCAACCACTCAGCTTCTTCTCAAACGCTTTAAGTAGTGTACAAAAGAAATACTCTTTCTATCACCAAGAATTACTGGCCATATACGAAGCCATGAAACATTGTAGGCACATAATAAAGGGCAAGAATTTCTATGTCATTACAGAAAATCGCCAGGTTACTAATGCCTTCAACCAGAAGCCGGAAACAGTAATATCAATTCGGACCATCTGGCTTCCTTATATCAGTCAATTCATATGATAAATTATATACAAGCACGGAAATGACGACATAGTGGCTATTTTGTTTATCCAGGATTGAAAAAGGTTACAGCAGAAACCGTTGCCACTGAATTCCATACCCATTGAACATGTCGATTTGGTGTGCCAAACATTGTCACTACCGACCAGGGACGACAGTTTGAATCGATTCTACCGAAATAGAACCACGGCATTCAACTCCCCTCCCCCCCAATCAAATGGATGTATGGAAAGATGGCACTGGACGCTAAAATCTGCCCTAACATCACCTCTAGATAGCGCGTATTGGACGAAAATCCTACCGACAATACTACTGGGTTTACGTGTTAGCCTCCGTGATGAAACTTCTTTTAGTATTGCTGAAACATTAATTGGTTGCACGATCCGTCTACCAGGTGAATTCCTCTCTAAGATGCCCTTTAGACCCTCCTAAACTGATCCTTTACAGAGAAAAATTGCAATAGAATCCTGCCAGATAAGCAGTAAGACATATGGGAGTTGATCCGGATCATTCCCTAACCTGGAATCACCACAGCAGCTTCAATTTAACCCAAACCTATACAACATAAGCGATCATATATCCCATCGAAAATCTAGACTAAAACCAGATACAACTATTCTAATTTATCAAAACAATAGGAAGGCCATTACTGATGTACAGTTGTGAAGTGTGGGAAGCAGCTTCTTGTACGAAAAGGAAACAATTGCTTAAATCCCTGCAATTGTTTCCTTTTCGTACAAGAAGGGTTGTAGTGCCTACTGATAGATAGTTTGTCCCAGGTCAAATCCAATTTCAGATCATACTAGTTTTTCCCAGGCCAAATCAGTCTATCCTACGCGTATCAGGATACACTCGTTTAGACCAGGACAATCTAGTTTGGTCTAAATACTTTAGGCTTAACTACTTTGGTAACACATACTGCTAGGCTTATCAATATTTACTAGTTCGGACCAGGACAACCTAGTTTGCCTGTTGATTTTAGACTTTAAAATCGTGACAGTGACATTTCCAAATTTTAAAGATGTATCTGCCAAAAATCTGTCACGTCCACCGTATCCAACAGCTCATAGAGCAGCAACAATAACGTCATTAAATTCTTCAGCAGGAATATAGTATTTTATGATTTTTTACTATGGGCAACAAATTTTTTTTAGCAGAATCAATGTTCAAAAGCGCAAACCTTTTGAATCACCTTCGATGAAGTATCGTCTTGATTTGAGTTTTTTCAGCCAAGGATTGATTCTTTTTTAAAACATTGAAATGAGAAGATTTTATATTTTCACTTCGGAAAATTCCTGTTAAAAAGTGCTCTCTCCATTCTAACTGATCAACTTGAACACTAGACGATAGAATATCCACAATAATAATATAGATAGGATAAACCGATTTGGCTGTGCATCAACTAGTTTGGCCGGGAACAGGTATAACGTTTTGCTGATCTAGCATGCATCACAAGTGATCAGGGGCCCCAGATCTGATCTATTTCACTAGTTATTAAGGACTTTGAGGTTCCAATGTTGCACTACAACTGCCTTACTAGCATGACTAGTGAAAGCGTCTGGAGGTGGTACCGCCTTAAAAAGCCTGAGGATTCTGGGACTGCGTTCGGCTTTGCTGAATGAAAATATTATCAAGGAGGTAGAAATGTGGACAATTCTTGCAGTTGCATGGTGAACTATTTTAGTAGTCCAGACAATAGAGGATTACTAATTCGTTTGTCCAACACCTTAGAGAGCAATTGGAGCAGCCTAATGCTTGCAATGGCTGAAGCACATCAGAGTGCTCCTGAAATAAGAGTGACTCGCTGTGCGAGACTTGTCAGACCCTCAAATCGTTTTCTCGTCACATTCATTAGGAAAAGTAATGACCGAGCACTGTTACATCGAGTAACTTATGTGCTAGTTACTATAGCACTTAGTCCATGAGTATTTTCTGTATTTTTACTTGATTTAAGTGAAATTCTTGCAACTACGTCTGTTTATTAAGGCTATATATAGTAATTTTATTATTATTTATACCCCACAGATTAACCTTCGTGTGACCTCCTGAAAAGAATTTTAGATGGATTTAATGTTGAATTTTATGACTTATTATCAAAATCTTAAGCCTTGCAACTTGTTCGAAAAAAAGATAAACGGTAATGTACGCTGGCAAGCTACCTGACAATTTTTTACTCCCATTTCATCTTATTGAATTAGTTGTGTAGTGTTAATATAACACGCTAAACTATCATGTTTCACTAAGGTTTTATTAAAAGATATTAATAATATTAGTATTTATTCAAAAGTATTCTCTTGAAGAATGAAATTACTGTTTTATTTTTTTTATTGAGTAACTTATTTTCCTAATTGAAGCTCAGTTCATTTTTAATTTAATTAAATTTAAATAAAATATCTTAACTGCTTAGCTTTGTTTTGAAAAATTTCAATATTGATTGCTCTTATTCTTAGTTAATTGGAGTTTCTACTAGGTATGTGACGTCATTCCAAATCATTTTATATGTTAGTGACTATTTTATATCCACTCTATTAAAATTAAATGTATGGAGTTATTCATTTTTTTCTTTTGCCTTTATTTTTAAATTTTGAAAAGATAATTGCAGATTGACGAGTATTTTTGTTATCAGTTTAGCCTTTTCTTTTATCAGTTATGGATTTGATAAGGTTGGCAGTGTGTCTTCTTAGGCCTGGTTCGGTTGCCATATTTTGTTAAGTTACCTACTGTCAGTGAGAATTTTTCGTTTCAACTTATTTTGATCGGATTTGTGAGTTATGACTAGTCTTCCAGAGTATGCCCAAGTTAGGGTACCCGATGAATTTAGAAGAATATTATTGGAATTGACTGTAGGATACTTACTAGATCAGCCTCCTGATTTCATTGACTTTGCCATTGAATTTTTCAAAAGAAAAAGAACTGAGAGATCAGAATTAAATAACGACGTTAAAAGCAAAAATGATATATTGGGATCTGATGATGATGAAAGTGGTAAGTGTAAATATTTTTTCCTGTTTGTCAATGTAGTTAATTAGTTTTATTCTGAAAATTTGTGTTTTTGGTGATTTTTAACTATTAGTTGTGTTTTTTCTGATAATTTCTTAATGAAGTTATTTATAAATTCGTCATAATAGCTCTATTTAACTCAACAGTTGATGATAGATGATAAAACAGGAGTCCCGCTGTTTATTCTTTAAACAAGTTTTACCACTATTTAGTTATTTTGCTAATTGCTTTGTAAAAGTTTTGTCAATACAAAAAATAAATTAGTAAGTTTTTTATTCATATGATGGTAAATGTGTAAGTTTTCAGTGTTTGTCATTACTGTTCTTATCATTAAAATTCCTGTTTTTTGGACTTAGATCGAGTAATATTATTATATCAACTAATAATTTTATATTAAATTTCTCATAAATATTTATTAATGTATCTCCTAGTAGTATCGAAATTAACCTTTTTAGTATGATACTTCAACAATTTGATTATAGTGGATTGTGAAGCATCAATAGTTATACGATTTAATAAATAATTCATGTTTGTGTACAAATTATTGTGAGTGTAGGAAATATAGAAATAAACATAATATTGTGCTGATAACAATTAAGGTCAACTGTTGGCCGTCAACAATTTAAATCACTCTTTTTCAACTGTCAAGAAATTAAACTTATTAATTTAAAAGTTTAAGGTTCATAGTATCGACCATACGTGTTGGTGTGAACTTTTTATGTATTATCTGTACAAAAACTTAGTTGTTTACATAAAGTATTCTTCCTTTAGATCTCATTGTTCATTACCTAATCTTAATAATAAAAATAATACAAGTATTTTAACTTTTTTCCCTTTGCTCTGCAGAATTATTTTTACCATTAATAAACCTTCACATAGTTAATAAAGATTTCATATAAATGTTTTCTTCTTTCATTCTAAATCATCTACACTGTTTTAACGTATCAATTATTTTGAAGTGTAAAGTGATCATATGTTCTTATTCTTAAGTTGTCAGCTTAATTAGTGTTTAACTCAGAATATGATTGGGAAATTGGGTGTTGGCCAATATCAAGAGTAAATTTTCTACTACAGTCTTCCAAAAAATCTTCTTTTCCTTGAAAGGCTTTATTTTACGATATACTTAATGTTAGTTTTTTATTGTTTAATCAGTCTCGGTGTAATTTTCAACTGGTATTTATTGTATGCTTTATATTATAATGAGTGAAAATAAGGATATTTTGAAACACCAAAATGATATATTGGCCCCATTAAATACATGTCTTGTTGAAATAATTAAGAATTTTCAAAATAGTTATGTTACAATTTGCAATGCACTGTTTGACACATCAAACTGCAACAGTTGATGACTGGTTATGTCCTAATTATTTTCTAAATTGTGAAGGTATGCAGCAGAAAAATAGCTTACTTTGTCAAACCAAATAAACTATAAATATTATATTATATTTTATAATATTATATTTAACAATAATTAGTTTATATTATAAATTAATTTATTATTTTTTTATCGCAGAATCCTAATTTTTTAAATTTGGTTTTAAAGGGAAAACTTTTTCCTCTTAACTTTCTCCATTCCTGTTCAAACTAAAATGATATAGAATAGTATAAAGAAAGAAGAACAGTAGGCTTTACTATTTTTCTGTTTTTATGACCTTATCTAAGAGTAATATGGTTCTTAATTACATGAGATCCGTCTATGGTTTATATACTAGAAGGTGAACTGTATATAGGCAGTTTATATATGATTCTGTTTATAAATTAGTTTGTTTAGTTATGAAAGTAATCATATTAACATACAATTCAAGGAAATAATTTCAAACCAAAATAACACCATCTGTGTGTTTAATTTAATTTAATTTTTACTCACAATATATATTCTAAAAATGGTCCAGAAGTGCATTCTTGATTTGGAAATTAAAAAAAAAATTATGTTGTTAGTTTTCATTGCATTTTAAAAGAATAAAAATACCCTTTCCAAAAACACTTATGGATTGATCTAATTACTCTTGTTTGAGGAATATTTATGTAAGTACCAATTAAATAGATTGTGCCATAAATCCCTAATTTATGGTTTATGACACTTTAATTTTTGGTAGCCCCAGGCCCGCTTTGGAGGTTGTGATCCCAGAAAAATTTATCTTTCTTACATGTAGTTGAATTTTCGCAGCTGTAGTGTAACAATATTTAAATTTTGGAGTATTTTTTAAGGCTAATTATAGGAGAAATAATAAAAAAATTCATGGGAACTCCGATAGTCCTTGTTTGTATAAATGTTTTTGAGGTCAGCTCACAAATAAATGTTTATTTCTATTGCTGAGTGGTCCTTTTGCAAAGCACCACCAAAGTTTTAAGATAATATAGCCCCTTGTAAAACTTCAAATCAGCAATCTGGGACCACACTGTCATTCAAAATGTTGAACTTAAGTAGTTAATTTTGAAATTAAATATTACTGTGGTTTTATTAATTTTTAAACTAGCTATGGTTTCATTTTTTTTTTTTTTTTTGTTTGAGATAGTAATTTATTAGATTTTAGAATTTAGATGGCATTATATTATTTCATTTACTCCAAAATGTTCTCATAGTCCTGCAATTATGAAGTATGATTTTTTAGCCCCTTTCAAACCCTGTAGGTTGAGGTCAAGACCTGTACCCTCTCTTGTTCTTTTCATTATGACACCATTTGAAGAAATAATTATTACTTAGTAATGGTATTATTTATTTACATTATTATACTTTTATATTACGCTATTTCAGAAGAAAATATTCCTGCTCGCTATACCATCAGAAGGAAATCAGTGTTTGCAGAAGCTTACAATCCAGAAGAAGATGATGACGAAGGTTATCAGGTATTTGCAAATTTTGGGTTAATATTGTACTCCTATCTCACATGAATTAAAATCTTTAGAAAGGTAAATGAATATTAAAATATAATAAGTAGTATGTCAGTAAAAGTGGTGTTACTCTACTAAAAGTTCCTATACAAAATGTCAAATAGCTAGTTACAAATATAAATGGGCATTGAAATTATTTTTTACCATCACTTAAACAAGATTTTGGGAAACTTTTTTTTTCTCTTTCAATCATAGACATTTTGGCTTAATTTAAAAAATGTAAATCATTACTGATATTTTATGCTATAAGCAGATAGTCTATGCTATTAAGAGATGAGAAAGCCTTGGAAAATTATGAAAAATAACATCTTTTTTTTATATCAATACATTACAACTTTTAGTGGGGAAATAATTGTAAAAGTATTGTTAAAAAAAAATTTTTTTTTTCAAACAACTTATTGATTTAAAAATGATGTTTATTTATTTATAATTTTGATAATTACTTTTTTTAAGTGATATAATTATTCATCATGTTAATCACTTGGATTATGATCACTTTATTAAGTACTCGAATTATAAGTATAAGTATCATCCTGTTTGGTGTAAGAATATGTGCACTCTGGATTTTACCAAATTTGACCTTGAATGATTATAAAATTTGTGTAGCTAGAATTTTCTTCTTCACTTAAAAATGTTATTGAGATGTTTTGGTTTTAAATATTACATTCCAGCCCACATTTTGTTCACGTACATTTCTGTTAGATTTGAAATACCACACCCCCTGCCTTAAGAAGTAAGTTGATACAAGATATGTGGAGGACTCATTATTTCAGTATGAGAGGTTTTGGGTCAAGTGAAAAATAGTTCATTGCCAAAAGTAAATATTAATATTTTACTGATATTTAAAATTTGTCTAAGATTCACATATTCTTCACACATTCAGTGATATTGATAAAAGTGGTATGTGGAACATAATGGAATAAATGCATAGAAAAAAAGGATTTGTATTTCTCTGCACTAGTCTGTATTTGTCCTGACAAAACACAATAGCTGGCTTGGGTGTGTTGTACACTATACACACTTTCTCCACAACATGGATCTTCACTTATCTTTTTTATTATGTTTTAAAAGAACTCCATTTGATTATTACTTATTTGTATCAACAGGGTACTAATGTAAATTTTATAAATAATTAATATTTATTGAAAATGAATGTTAATTATGATTAACAAGTATGTAGATGGACTCTGGAGAGTACACAACTTTTGCAAAACTTGCTGTTAGTAATCATAATGAAAATTTATTTGAAACAATTGTCCAATTAAGTTCAAATTAATAAATAACCCTTTAAGAAGTTACAACTAATAATAAAAGTTTTATTATCATTAGATGATTTTTACCTTTGACTTCTAGTTCCCTAAATATGAAGACAATTTGTTCTTGCTTAAAAATTATATATTTTCGTTCTTATTATTCTCAACCATTCCATATTATCATAGAATTTATTTATTTGTTCCAGGCCCAGGTGCATCCTAAAACAGATTTACAGCGGAAAAATTTAGCTGAGGCTGTCAAGAATATTCTTCTTTTCAGATCTCTTGACTCAGTAAGCATTATCCTTATTTATATTTTATGTCTTAGAATTTAATTAGCATTTTTGAGTTTTAGTTTTTTTATTAAATTTAGTTTTACGTTTTGAATGATAATTGCTGAAGTGGGCCTGTTTGAATTTGATGAACTGAAGCTGTAGAAATTGCCTTCTCTACAACAATGAAGATAGGGTTCCTGACGAGATTTTTTGAAACTTGTGAATTCTGTGCCCAAAGCGGTTAATGGAGTGATAAGAACCAATAGTTTGATGAAAAAATATTAAATTGATTATTTTTATGTTTAAATCAGGGTTCAAAAATTACTTTGTGCTTTTATTTTGAATAAGTTCTTGTTCTGGCTTATGTTTCTGAGCAACTTATTTGTAACATTTCGTGCAAGAATTTTTATACTAGACCTTTTATTATGAAGTTCTCACAAGAACTTTTATACTAAAATTTCTTTTGAAAACTTTATCTGTCATTAAAACTTTTAAAATAAAAGCTCTTCGAAGAATGTTTTGGCCAGGACTTTTATGTATAAGTTCTCCATTATAAAAGTTATATTATATTCATGTCCCCACTTATAAGCAGCACATGAACTTTTACATGAAAAAGTTCAAACAATAAACATTATCCTGGAAATACTCTGCCTGACAAACATTTTTGATTATTTATCTCTTTCCGAAATGAAAAGATGCAAACTGTTGTTGAAATTTTAGCCTATGTAGTAGGATTAAAAAATAGCTATACCAATCTTGGGCTACCCTGAAAAATCATCTCTAAACTTGCGGAAAAAAAATGTCTTGGTAGGTTAGCTAAATTTGAAATGTTTTGTAGAAATCACTTCATTAGGATAGACTTATAAAATTACTTATTTATGTTTTAAGACTATTCTGAATCCGTTTACCAGGAAACGAACAAAATATGTTTGTGGCTTTTGTCTTATTTTTGTCCCTTCTTAGTTCCTTTCAGCCTAAAGGAGCCTTAACCTATTTACAACAGCAATCATGGTCCCTTGCCCACATCTTCATAGTATGTAGCTGTCTGCTCTTTTCTTTGTTAGCTTAGTGATTTCCTCCATCATTTTTTTTTTTTTTGTCAACTCTTTGGTCCCTTTCTCAACAAATTTGAGATTCTCATCTATCCTCCTAATACGACCAACAATTTGAGCTGTTTCCTTTCCAGGGTTTCTATCAGCAATGACACCCTTATGTTTTCTCGAATCAGTTTGTTATGGATATGACCTCTACTCATTCGACCAGCTACTCTCCTGAAATATTTTATTCTGACACGATTTGTCTGATTTTATGCTTCTCAAGTGTAACCCAGCTCTCATTTATGTACAGCAGGGTTGGAAGTTATAGTGTGTTTTATTTATTCTTATCATGTTTTTAATCTCAGTTCCTTACAATAGTGTGACGAATTTGGATGTATTTGGTTTTTTTTTTTTTTTTTATTGCATTTGATATCTCATGGTCTATTTTACCATCTCTTTTAACAGGTTTCTCTAGGTATATTTATTTTTCTTCCAACTCCAGAGTCTTTTCATAACAGTTGATCTCTGTCTTCAACTTTTCACTCCATCTGCATAATTTTTCTTTATGAACATCCTCTCTCTTGGAAGATCAGCCTCCTATTCCACAATTTCCTAATGTAATGCCTATACTGAGATTGCTATTAATACAATATCATCTGTTTTTTCAAGAGCTTGGGCGAGTATTGTTCTGATATTTCATTTGCCTATGATTGCTCTTGCACTTGTGCACTTACAGATTTCCAAGATCTAATCCGATACTATATATGGTCAAGGACTAAGACAAGTACCTTGTTTAACCCCTCTGTCTATATTTAAGCTCTTTGACTACTACACATTTATCTCTGCTATCCCCTTAGAATCATTACAGATTGACTGAATTGCTCCAAGAAGTCCAGTATAATAAGAATTAAATGCTACTTTTATATCTAAGAAAGTCAAATATATATTTTTGTCTCATTCCCAAGCTTTTTCTATAATTGTCTTCAGGTTTAAGTTGTGTTCTTGAGTTGCGTCAGAATGTTGATGTGGTCAGAAAGTTGCCTGTTCTTCCTAATGGTTTTCTTCTTAACTTTCAATCTTCTCTCAAAGATCGCTGCTCATAATTTGTGCAAAACTTGTGATAGAAAGACTTGTAGTTTAGGAATTCAATCTGGTACCCTTCATGAATATGGGTATGGTAACAATAAATTTTTATTCTTTGGGTTGTCTTTTTTTCCATGTTCTTATTGCAATAATTCTTGAACCTTCTCTCTTTTCCTGTCTTTAGTCTTTCCACAAGTCTTCTCCTTCTTCCTATATAGTCAGTTTAATCATATTCCTAGTGTGGCTCTTTTCTCTTTGCTACATTTAAGCAATACTTTTTTTTTTTTAAGTTTTCAGGAGTAGGAATGACTTTTAAATTATAATGTAGTTCTGAGGAAGATATTTCTGTTTATTGCTGATTTTATGGATTTTGAATTTTCTCGTTTGTCTCGCCCAAATATTTTGTTGTGTTTTAAGAATGACCTTGGGTAATCCCAAGATTTATAAAGTCATTTCTCAAACCTAAAACTTATGCCAAATTTTTTTTAATGTTTCCATCTTCAATTCATTAAATTCTACAATAAAACTTATATTTAAAATGTTCTTATATGAACTTTTATAAAACAGTTTTGGTGTGAACTTGTATTGACAGAACTTATATGAAATTTTGATATAAGTTTTCGTCAAACTTTTTTTATTTTATTAAAACTTAAATTGTATAGATTATTTTTTAGCCTGAATTAGCAACATTGACATTGACCAGTTAATTGATTGTGTTAGCTGGTTTTAGAGACACAAAGTCTTGTGTTTAGAATCTTCTAATTATGTGCTAACTACTAATTTATGCCTCTTATTGAGTTTTTGTTCTCTTCTTCTTCTTTCTCTTCCTCCTTAGTGCCTTTGAGTGTGGAAGTGCCTCTGTCCAGGCAAACCATGCCTTTCGATCCCGAACAAGCACCCTCATGGCATCCCGGTTTTTCCCTCTTCTATCTCCCACTTTGGAAATGTAGTCCTTCCATTGTATTCTGATATTGTTGTACCCTCTTGGACATTTTCCTATTGGTTTAACCTCAAAATATTTTTTCAGTGGTATCCTTTATAGAAACAGTTCCATTCAGTTACACCTTGTTTTAGGTTCCCTTTAGTATCTGCTATGAGGACAATATCATCAAGTCAGGCAAATACCATTACCTGGGTCAGGATTGTCCTCATATTCTATTTGCTAATAGTAGTGCTGACTATCCTCCATTTGCACATTTTCAGGATTTCATCCAATAAACGATAAACAGAAGGGACCTCAAACCATCTCCTTGCTTTACTCCTTTTTCAATTGCAAAGGTATCGGACTCTCTTCCATTAATCCTTACTATTCCCTTGGAATCATGATAGGTCGATTTTATAGCTTCTATCAATCCTTGCGGGATGTTTTTTCCAGAAAGAGCATTCCACAGTTCTTGCCTTTGACCAAATCAAAGACAACCTTTAGATTTATAAATGCCAAGAAGATGCTTTTTCCTCGTTCCCATGATTTATCAATGATTGTTTTGAGAGAAAATATATGATCTGGAATTGAGACCTGAAAGCAGCCTGTTCCTTTTCTAAGTCCTTCTCAACTAGCTCTCTTGGCTTCTTTTCTAATATTGAGGTATAGAGCTTGTACTCAACCTGGTATTGACAGATAGGTTTATAGTTCTCACATTCGTTAGTATTGCCCTTTTTGTGAATTGGGACAATTACGTTGTATTCCTATTCCTTACGGATAGCTTTTTCAGTTAGTAATTTCTGAAAAAGGCACTGTGATGCTTTCTATAATTCTGTTCCACCATATTTGATGAATTCAGGAACAATGCCATTTCTTCCTACTGCTTTCCCGAGTCTTAATCTCTCCACTGCTGCTTCCACCTCTTCCTCCCATATTACCTTATCATATTCATCCCATATACTTTCCCTAATCATTCTCTCCTCAGCATCTCCAAAAAAAACCTCCCTGTAGTGGCGTCTCAACCTTTCTAAAAATACCCTGGTTCCCGGTAATCAATCTGCCTCCCTCGTTCTTTACGTTTCGTATTGCTTTGCTTTTATTTCCTTTCATTACCTTAATCTTTTTCCAGAAAATTTTGTTGTTTTCATGATAGTTGCTCTGCAGATTTTGACCAAATTCCTCCCAACTCTTTCTTTTTGCCACCGTCATTACTAGCTTGGATTTGTTTCTCCAGTGAAATATTGGTAATCCCGAAAATAGAAGTTGCAGCCTCCAGTATGGCTTTCTTTATTTCTGACCATATTTTATCTACACTTCCATCCATGCTGATGTCCTGGAGTTTTGAATCTGATAGGTTTGAGTATTCCGCTCTTTTTCCAGGTTCCTGGAGCTTAATAGCATTTATTTTATTGTAGGTTCTTGGGTGTTTCTTCCTAAGGGGAAGAATTTGAGTATTTCTGATTAACAGGAGGTGATCTGAGCCAATTTCTGCACCCCTAATCACTTTAATATCAGTAAACAGCTGACTTATCCTTCGACTATAGATGTAGTAATCAATTATACTATTTACTTTCCTCTCTTCAGCGGAAAAAGCTATTTTATGAATTTGTTTGTGTGGAAAGAATGAATTACCAATAAGCAGATCGTAGTCGACACATAAATCAATCAGTCTTTGCCCATTTCTATTCTTATTGCGCTCACCCCTATGTTTTCCCATAACTCCATGTGCTTTGACGTAGTCACTCCCAGTCCTAGCATTGAAGTCACCCATAATGATTACTTCTCTGTTCTTGTCCTGGCTTTTAATAACTTCCCTTTCTAACTCAGCATAAAACTGTTCTTTGTCCAAAGCAATAGCTTCTTCGGTGGGGGCGAAAAATGGCCACTTTTCCTATAGATAATTCCAGGTTTGCTGTAATTATTCTAGGAGATACAGGATCCCAATTTTCTACTTTTGCAAAGAGTATGTCCTTCATAATCAATCTAACACCCTCCTTTTCCCTCATTCCTGCAGGAACACCAGAATAGATAAGGACATGCTATTTATCCAAATAAACCTCTCCATTGCCTTTTTTCCTCATTTCGCTAATGCCCAGTAGATCTAGCCTATAAGACTTCATCTGCTCCACCAATTTCACCTCCTTTCCAGTCAATGTTTTAATATTCCATGTTCCGAATATTATGTCTTGAGTGCAGTGTCGTAACCGATGGTTCCATCTAAGTCCGAGGCAATTTAAGTTTCTCTGAATCCTATATACTCAACCACGGGTGATTAGCCCAGTAGAAGAGGCCCCACATCCTCGGAAAAACTGGCCTCCTGAATATTAATGTCCCCTCGGGAGTAAGGGTAGCCAGGTTATATCCCCCAGCACTGGGTACCTGTTGGTCCATGGGTCTTCATTCATTAAATTCAGACCACCCCTCCTAAGAGGAATCCCCCATCCTCCCCCCGGAGTACGCACTCCGTAGTGGACAGGTTCCACCGAGAGGAGTTTTTGTTCTTTTATATTAATATATTGTTATTTTCAGGTACAGACTCGCCAGGTGCTTGATGCAATGTTTAAAAAACAAGTTCAGAAAGGAGAAGGTATAATTAAACAAGGAGATGATGGTGATAACTTTTATGTCATTGAAAGGTAAAGCTCTTAATTTATTTCTTAGACTCACTGATTTTAAGCTAGTCTTATGATTTATACCATTGTAAAATATAAGACGAAAATGATAGCTTTTAAATTTTTACTCCACGATACTAAGGGAAAAAAATCAGGACAAAGTTTTACTTAAAAGCTTACCTGTAACTGGAGTTAAAATGAATCACTGTAGCATACATAGCATACTTATAATTTGTAGATTATCTTAGACTAAGCAGTTCGGCATAATTCTTCGTTCATCAATTGTTGGGTAATCTTTGTTTATCATTTGCAGCACACTAAATTATAAATTTAAGCTTAGCTTAAAATTCCTATGAAAGCTATTCAGGCTTATTGATTTTTTCCCCCATAAATTAATTATATATTTGTTTTTGCATGATTATTAATTTATAGTAGGGTAGGCTCACTTTTTTATCTATTTATTTTTTTTTTTTTATTATCCACATGAAGTGTTAACATGCTCTTAAAACACTGCGGAATTAAAGAAAAAACTTAGACAAATCATTGTTAAATTACTTGCTCATAATGGAAATTCTATTGTGTATGTTAACACACAGGCATACATTGAATTTGATGTTCTGATATGGTAAAATGTTCAATATATTCTTTATAGTGAACACTGCGTTTAATGTACAAAATTTGATGGTCCCCTGAAGTTCAATATGACCTATTTATACTGTATGTTTGCTCCAATGTTAGTTTATTGAATTTATTTGAAAAACCAAGGAATTCAATGATTTTATCATAACCAAGGTTTTTAAGTAAAACATTATTTTATATATTAATATCCTTTTATTTTTGCTTACCTTGTGTTATGAATTTAAATGTTTATGTAAAAATGAAGTGATAGTAAAATGAACATAAGACGATTAAGAAAGCAGAGAGAAGTGTTGGTTTCCTGTTTTGAATTTCTGTAATGATTATAAATAATTATTTTTTTATCTTTAATGTATTGATATGGTTGTGTGTTAAAGTAGTAAAATTGTGGGAAATTATATAACTGTTTAACATAGTACTATTCTATTTTTTTCATCCATGTTAACTAATAAAATAAAATAATGTCAAAGCATGGCTCCCTCCTTTGATACTATTACTTATGTATTTAGTTTTTAAAGGATAGCCCTGATTAGTACAACTAATACCTTCTAAAGGTTAATATTTTACAGATTAAAGTAGACTATATAATTCTTAGTTTTTTAAATCTTATTCACACTTCTTAGTGTTATGATTGGATAATATTATTGTTCATGTAATAAATTCACATTATTATAATTATAATTAAACTATAATTAGGAAAACAAATTAATATAACACATTTCGCTAAAAAGAAATTTGGTTAAGTTAATATTTAATTTAATGAATTATGTATTTTTATTTCAGTGGGATTTATGATGCTTATGTTCTCATGGATGATAAAACTGAGAAATTAATTCATACTTACAATAATTGTGGCAGTTTTGGAGAGCTTGCTCTTTTATATAATATGCCTAGGGCTGCGACTATTAAAGCTGCTAGTGATGGTGTCTTATGGGCTCTTGACAGAAGTACTTTCCGTAGAATCGTTTTAAAGAATGCTTTTAAGAAAAGAAAAATGTATGAGTTGCTTATAGAAAGTGTTCCAATGCTTTCTGCTCTTGAGGTAATCATATATGTATTATATTTTATTCATTTTTTTTTAATATTGTAAAAACGAAATGTTTTCATAAGTTGATTAAACTCTAATCTCTCTCTCTCTCTCTCTCTCTCT
>NW_027116617.1:764192-784651 GCF_000696795.3 Halyomorpha halys | reverse complement strand
AATATATATCATAAGAAAGTATAAAGTGATAAAATAAAATGAACATAATGTACCCATCTTGATGTTTTCTTACAGAATTATAATTAGTAAATTTATCTAAATTATACATGTGTAATGTGTATGTATATATATAAATTTATATAATTTTTTATTTAGCCCTATGAACGAATGACATTGGCCGATGCTCTGATACCACAAACATACATAGACGGACAGAAAATAATAACTCAGGGAGATGCTGCTGATGGCATGTATTTTATTGAGCAGGGTTCTGTGAAGATATCTGTAAAAGATGAAAATGACCAAGATGTTGAGGTAAGTTTTAAAAATATATCGTCACTGCAGAAATAACATAATTTATCTATGAAGAGAAGATGGTTGGGGGTGCGGTCAAAATGAAACACAAATAAGTTGGTGTAACCTATTTAATAAGTTAGTTAATTTAAATAAGTTAGTTACACCAACTTATTTGTGTTTCATTTTGACTTCACCCCCAACCATCTTCTCCTCGTACGTCATCCAAGGTCAACTATCTCTCATAATCATAATTTATCTAATTTTTTTCTCAAATAGATACCTATATCATTTTATTTACAATTGGTCACTGAATCTCCTTAACTATATTAGTTCAGAAAAATTGTGCTCATAACTAACCAATAAGTAATTATATTAAATTATTATTTAATAATTCATAATATAATAATATGAAATAGATAATATCACAATTTTCAATATATCTACTTATTTATTTCATTTTTTTTTTCTGTAAGGAAGATCATTTTTCATTTTATTATGAGTTGTACATTATTTTTTACATTTTTATGATTTTTTGTAAACAAGCTGCATTCACAAAGTTTCAAAAATGATTTTTTCCCGAGTTGGGGAGGGAGTGAAGATCAGTTCTACTGTTAGGGTGAAGTAGAGGGAGGTACTACCTAACTGGAGTGAGCAGATATGGTGTGAGTTCATATTTATGGACCCTGTCAAAAACGTGATGGTACTATGTTATTCAATTGTGCAACACTGCAAAAACAAAAACACTGCAGAGACTGTCATAAGGCAGGGGGGCCAATCTGCTGCTCTTTGAAGGATTATTTATAGCTCTTGTTAAATGTTCCCAAGTTCCCTTTCCATTTTTGTGCTATTATATTTTTAAAATTTATTATCCTTCCATATGTGTTTCAAAATGTCTTTTAAATCACTGACAACATATATGAAAGACTAAGTGCAACAATGTAACAAATTTCATTTCCGTCCAGTTAAGAATGATATGGCTCATTGAAAACTGCGAACGAGCATAAACAGTGGCGTGATCGTCCGTAATCGGCCCACTCCAGACCGATTTTGAATTTGTAAACTTTCATTGCAACGGACAGTTGACATTATGCTCTAGAGGAAATAATTTTGATCACTCTTGCTACGAATATAATTTGTAATATAGAATTTTTGGTAAGTCAACTAAATTTGTAGTATGTAACACATGTTATTGTTTTAATAACTCCAAACTTATATTTTCTAAATTTATTTATTTCCTGTTCTTTTAAAAATATAACAACAGAGAACGAAAATAAGGAAAGAAAATAGAAGTTTTAATAAAGTGAGAGGAGGATTTCTTTTTTATTGACATTAACAGAAAAGCATAATGTGTTATTTGTAATTCTACAGTCAAAAATTATAAAGCTAGCAATTTATTTCAACATTATGAAACTAATCATCCTCAGTTTTCTTATCAGTATCCACCAAATTCCAAATTAAGATCAGATAAACTTGCTTCATTAATATCAAATTTAAATAAACAACAGTCAATTTTACTAGTAATGTGGCTGAAGCCAGTTTTGTTATTGCCTGGAATATTGCTCATGCAAGACGCCATATAGAGAGGGAGAGTTTATTAAAAAAAACTTGGAAGAGGTACTTAAAGTTTTTTTCCAAATAATGCAGCATTGCACAAAGTTGTTTCACAAAGTCCCATCTGGAGGCATACAACCAAACGATGCATAATTGCAATTAATACACCTCTTGAGGACAATTTAAAAAATGATTTGAAGAACTGTATTGCATTCAGCTTAACCCTGGACAAATCGACAAATATCATAGATTTTCCACAATCGGCAGTTTTCATACGTTTTGTTTCACCTGACTTTTTTGTTAAAGAAAAATTATTAGATTTAGTAGTACTTCAAGAGTCAACCCATGGTGTTGATATAAAAAATGCATTAGATTCCATAATGAAAACTTTTGATGTGCCTTTTAATAAACTTATAAGCATTGCAAATGATGGAGCTCCCGGCAATCCTGGGTAAAAAAAATTGGTGTTATTGGGCTTTTAAGAGATGATTCTCAAATTCCACAATTCATAGCGATTTACTGCATTATTCACCGAGAACATCTCGTCACAAAATATTTAAAATCTCTTAATTTTATGAAAACAGTGTTATACATTGTAAATTACATTCGCACCAATGCAAAAAATCATCGACAATACAAAAATTTCCTTGAAGAATTAAAGGATGAAGAACTTCCAAATGACATTAATTTCTTTTACATTGTTAGATGGTTATCTAGCAACAATATATGAAATCGTCTTGTAGATTTGTTTGATCCGATAACTGCATTTATAAAAGAAAAGGAATGAATCATAAACATAAAAGCATTTTAACCTATTCAGAATTAGACGAGTGGTTACAAGACTTAATGTTTTTGACTGATGTCATGGAGTATTTGCAAACACTGAATTTACAATTGCAGGGGAAAGATAAAATAATATCTGACCTCTCTATAATATATATATTTAGTTTTCAAACTTTTTCTAAAGGACATTAAAAATAAAACATTTTGTCATTTTCCTTTACTCAATATTAGAGTTTTCAATAATATAATTATTGGAGCTTTCCATTTCCAAGATAACTATGACCCAAAAAGCATCTGGATAATTAGAATTAATAGAGATGCAATTCTTCAATTTAAATATATGTCGACGTCGATTACTGAATTTTGGAAATTTGTACCAGAATCGAAGTAATCCATACCTGAATTAAAAAAGGTTGCTTGTCAAATGATTTCAATATTCGGATCAACGTGCTTATGTGAATCATTTTATTCCACTTTAAAATTAACAAAACAGTATATAGATACTGATTTTAAGGGATAAATATAGGTGAAAGAGGAAAAGTTTGTTTGTAAAAAAGGATTTTTAAATTTATGATATAAAAAAAGTTATATGTGACATAGGCAATTAGCCTGCAAATTGAGATTCAAAAAACAATGACATCAATATTGAAGGTCTCCTTGAAAATGGCCTGAGGGCCAAAACGGAGAGTTATTAAAGAATAAAGGTTAAGAGTAAAAAGGATCAAAATAGTGTAATTTGATGATAAAGAAATATGATTATTATTGTTATTATACCTATGTCTAATAAGGAGAACTGCTTAATTGTGAAAATTGATGATATATTTATATTAAGGTATTTGTTTTAAATAAAGAAAATTGTGGTATAATTAATTGAATTGTTGTATGCATAATATGAATAGTGTTATAATATTTCATTACATTATTATAATTATTATGAATGATATTCAACTATAATTCTTTGTTTGTTTTAAAACAGATTAAGCAATTGAAGCATGGTGATTATTTCGGTGAATTAGCATTGGTAACTCATAAACCTAGAGCTGCCTCTGCACACGCAGTTGGATTTGTGAAAGTTGCTTGTAAGTATAATATAAAAAAGAAAAATAATAGATTTTCACTCTAAAATTTAAGCATGGACTATTAATTTACCTGATGTTTTTTAAATCATATACAGTGGAACTTTGGCATTACAAATCTCAAGGTTTTGAAAAAATGAAAAATGATTATATAGAGGTTCATTATATCGATGTTTGGTTCACACAGTTTTGTTTACCTCTACATAACGAATATTATGGCATTCAACCTTGCTGAAAAGATTCAGATGTACTACAGAAGCAATAATAAACTAATCATACCTAAAATATATACATAGTCTTATTTTGTAAAAATAGAAGAGTAATGGTATTTACAACATATTGCACTTAGGTAAAAGCACTGTTGCCTCAACATTTAATGCACACCATTTCCGTTTGTCAGCCACCACTACTATATGACAGATACAAAGCACTTCAATTATAAACAAAAGTTATTGTGTTAGGTCTCAACAATGACCAAAACTGACTAAACACGATTTGGAAGTAGTAGAAGGGTGGGGATAGGCTTACAAAGTTTCATTACCATTTATAGGTCAAAAGTCATTTGTTTTACTGAGGTTGATACATAATTAGATACAGGTTATTTTCACTATATAGAGGTTACCATTGCGAAAATTCATTCCTCAAAGCTAAATTATTTTTCCTAAAAGGATTTTAAATTTGTTATTGCAAGGTTTGTTTACAGCCTCTATTTCTTTAACAGAAGTAAATTCTTATGGCTAATTCAAGGGTATTTCAAAAAGTTTGTAATATTGAGGAATTTGTTATATTAAGGTTCCACTGTACTTACTTTACTTAGTATATATGATATGTTGTACACAAACATAAATCAATTATATAATGGGATGAGTTGTTTAATGATTTTTTTAAAAATTGCTTGTTACTCCATTGAAAACTTAGTATATTTAAAAGGCAGATCAAGATCATTCAACCTGTCATTTTTCTTATATTTTGGCTGTTTAAATTGAAAAAAAAAAATTAAAAATGCTTTGTATCTAAGCAAAATAATATTGATCAAATTGAGAAGAACTATATTTTACTGACTTTAATATTCTAACAAAAACTATTGTGTATTTCCTGATTGATGTAGGTCATTATAGGAACTATATTACAATGAGAGAGAGGAAGTTGTTCTATTAACAACTCTTTTCTCTGTAACTGCTTTCTCTTTCCTAATTTTTTTTCTTCCCCCTGTCAGCCCACAACATGAATTTGAAGCATCAGCCTGTAAACAATTTGATGAAATATGCTATGTTAATACTTGCAAGTATATGATGAGCATATCTTGATATAAACAAATAGCATTTACAGTTAATATTTATTCAGAATCAATCTGTTAATAATTATGTTTAAGAGAAATATTTTATTTACTGAATACAGTTCAGTATTTATTGTACTTTCATGTTCTTTTAAATTTGGTTAACTTTTTATGTAAAGCCAACTGTTTATTATAAATGATTTTGTTTTGATTCTAGTCTTGGATGTTGAAGCATTCGAAAGATTATTGGGACCTTGTATGGATATCATGAAAAGGAATTTCGATGATTATGAAGCCCAATTACATGAAATATTTGGATCATCTTATAGTGCAGCTGATGCCAGATCATGAATTAATTAATATTTTCATTTATTATCACTGAACAAAATTTCACCTTTATTAAAGTATTAACCCATTGGTAAATCCATTAAATGCATGAAGAAGAATAGGTAGAATATCAACTATAGGAAGAGGTGTTTTTTTTTTTATAATTGTTCCATGTTGTTTTATTGTATTTTATTACCTTAAAAATGACAGAGCAAATAATAGTTTTGAATTTGGAATTAGCTTTGCTACCTCTGTTTAGTTTAATGGATATATAGAACCTTTTTACTTAAAAGGTTAAACTTTTGTTGCTAATCTTTTTACTTAAAAGGTTACATCTATGTTGCTGACTGTCATTTTAAGTGGAAATTTACTATCCATGATGTAGTGCGAGGTAGGATATTCCCCTTGATTTGAACAGTATTAAAGTATTGTGTAAGAACAGCAATTTAGTTGTTTTATGGTTATTTTATTTATTTATTTTTTTTTTTTCAGTTTTTATGTAAACTTAAAACTTTTGAGAAAGATGTGTTATTATATTAACATAATTTAATTATGATGATATTGTTATTAGTGTCACTCTATAAGTGTTTTATATTTATTAAACCTTATTTTGAAAGACCTGTGATATTCAGGGTAAACAAAATTAATTATATATAAATAAAAGTAAATAATGGAAATTTAATCTATTTTGATGTTAAGATTATATTCGGTTTTATTCTTAACTTTTATAGAATTTATGGTAAACATGTGGAGTTTTTCCTGATGTTCATGAAAACTTCGTGAATCGTGGAAGTAGGCATGTAAAAAATAGGTAAGCAGAAACTGGAGACCATACTAATGTTATAGTTGTATGTCTTTATTTATACCATTATATGAATTGTATTTAGTTCAAAGTGTAAAGGGACGTGAAATAGTTACTCATATGTTCCATTTATCGTTAAGATATTTTAAACATATGTACATATTATACATATACATACCTGTGTGTGTGCGCGCATGTGTATGTATGTATAGCTATGTAAAAATACTTTCAGATTTATGTATCTTATAATTTCTATTTTTTTAAAAATTAATTTATTGTTAATAATCATTTGAGTAGTATTAATGCAATGAAATGCATGATTGTTTTAATTAGATTTCTGAAGATACATTATCTTCTTGTATACTTATCACATTAATTCCATATTATGAGCCCAGTGAATGGTATTAACTGAAGTTTATGATAAACATAATCTATAATTTAACATTTTTAAAATTTTTTATTGTCAAAACATTTTGAGCCTTATTGAACAACCGAATGACTATCATTATAAATAAAGATGTTTATCTTCTTATTATATAAATAATTTAATTGATATCTATGCTATAATGTCTTTATAAATTTCAGAATCAATTTTTCTGTCCCTCCTGTTTATTTCATGTTCCCATAATAGATTAATATCCTCTTATCTAGTAATGAAAAGAATGATGTAATTGTTAGGTTCTGTTTCATTTCAAAAGAACTTAGGGTAGGTCATAGTTTAACCTGATGTAGGTGTAGGTGGGAAAATCCTATCCGTCCTAAAAACATTAGGTAATTATTGAGCTTGGGGTATTTTTATAGAGCAGATCAACTTTATAGTTAGATCTCTGTCTATAAAAGTCATTACCTCCCCCAAATTCTTCTGATCTAAAACAGACTCTTCATCCCATCTTTTTAAAACCATTACTCCTTTTGGCCATATTATTGTTTGTCTTCAAGCCATTTCCTCTTACAGAGTATCTATAAATCACAAATATTGTGATGTGAGAACATTTATTATATTATTTTGAAGCCAGCATCAGTTGTTTTTTCAAGTATTGTGTCAATTATCATTAATATGTTCAGTGTTATATTAGGTATTGCTGAACATAATTTCTTTTCTTGTTATTCGAATATATGTCATTTGATAGCTGTGTATAGCTTTCAATTCATTTTTTTTTTCTGTAATAGTCTCTGAACACCTTTATCTGCTTGATTGGAATACAATTAGCTGAGATTTATTTGTCATTTTTATTAATTTTTGTGAACCAATTATGTAGGTAGAGATTAATATTTGATTTTTTTTAAATACACTTCCTTGTCAATTAGCTGAGTCAGACTGAATTCCTTTTAATTCATATTTTTGTAAGAAAATCATGGATTAAATGCACAAATGCTCGCACACTTTAAAATGTTCTCAAGTTTATTTTTTATTTGTTTCAGTTATTTTAATTTGCACATTAACATTTTGTTAAAGTAAATTATTCATTGTTTCCCTCAATTTTTTTTAAAATATATTTTATGTCATGGACAGAATTATGTTAATTTTGAAGATTTTCCGTATTATGTAACCCAATTTGTTTACTGATGCTATTTTGAAATTTGTCCAGTAAATTCTTTGTTTTTTTAATATATCATGAAGTCCACCTTTAGGTGGTTTTCCGTAGGAAATTTATCATTTGTTTAACTTATTTTATTTGGCTTTAAAAATGTTTTGGTTAATTTTTTAGATTTCCTCTCTTACATATGTGCCATATATACGAAATTGATTTATAAACCAGAATTAGTTCATGTGCTTACTCATATTAACTAATATCTGTGTATATGGTGAATATAACAGTCTTCAGTTAACCTCTATATTAGACATACTGAGGTAGTATTAAACTATACCTATTTTGTTCTTATACAATGCCTTTCATATTTTAGTATTGTTGTAGGTAGCTCTTCAGTATTAATGCTTTTGTGTTTCAATGCTTTTATGCTCAGTAGTATTAGATTTTACTAGACATGCATACCTTATACTTATTTGGGTTTTTTTATATAATATGGTCAAATTATTTAGAATTGAAATGTTAAAAACTGAATGATTGTTTAAAATGTGTAATTTATTGATTGTGGTTAAGAACTAATTTAATTAATTTTATAGTATATAAATGAATCATAAAATAATTTAATAATGACCTTCCATATGATTCTTACATGATCCATTATGATAAACAACTGTGTAAATTATAAGTTTTCAAGATAAAGGCTGTAGACAATTCATATTCTGTGATCAGTATAGTTCAGTAAGTCCTATTCATGCCTTCATATCCTTAAGTTGAACAGACTTAAATATTTTAATTACTATGCTGATGATGTGAATTCACTGATTTATTAAGTATGTAAAGTATCTACAATAAAATGTGTTACCATCAGCAGTAATATATAATTCAATTTATATTATATTTGATGCATGTTTAGATACATTATTTGATAATAAGGTTTTGGGTTTTACTATACTAATTTTTTTAGTTATAAAAAAAATTAGACAAAGAATATTGCTACTTGTGTTTTAGATGTCTCAATTCGTGTTTAAAATATCATAAATGTAGAAGGATTTTGTTTTCAAATATTGCGATGAGTAAACTATTATTTTACTTTTGTATTTATTATATAAAGAATACAAGAAACTTATTTGTATTGTTTTATTTTTTTTTTTATGGTAAAAGTTATATAATCATATTTGAAATGTAGAACCTCTCTGTTAGAAGATAATTTGCATCACTGACCATGAGCCATGGAGATATTTATTATTTGATTCTTTGAACCCCTCAGGAATTTTTTCCTGATGATAATATTTTAGCCAGTTGTCAAATAAATAGCATATGTGTCTCACTAACTGAAATTAATTTGTGAGATCAATGACTGACTGACTATAGGGACCGTGGATTTGCGGCCTTTTCCCCTTCTGTGAATGTTTACTTTTTTTTCCTTAGATAAATATATTAATATTGAAGTGTTTCCTATTTATAACTTTATTATTGACAGTGTTTTCTTACTCCATTTGAGGACATCTAATCCACAAGTATTAACTATTATTTTAGCCCTACCTGTTCAAAAGTTCAGTTTGCATAGTAGTCAATTTTATTATGATTAATTTATATCTGTACTGAAAAATATTTAATTTATTTTATGAGAATTTTTTTTTGTTAATAATTATTTCTTCTTTAACAAAGTATTTATGTTTATATTTAACAAAATATAAACAATTTAAAAATTATAAAATAAGTATTATAAATTAAAAATGTATTAATTTATTTGTTTGACAACTACTAGACATATTTAATACTTACTAATGTGATTTTTTATTTATATTCAGATAATTCAATATTTCCTTTAGGGGTTTTCTAAACTTGTTATGTTATATTTTTATTGTTTAAAAATGTTAAATTTTATTACTTTTAGTTAAAAAGTTTTAGAATATATTTTAATGTTATTGTTTTAAGTTTCTTTATTTGTCTTTGTAATTTTATCTCATTGAAAAAAATATTACTTTGTATTTTATTAGAATTCTTGTTATTTTTAATGGGAAATTCATACAGATTAATCTATTTATGTCAAATAATAGATTTCATTAAAAAAAGAGTTGCGTTTTTTCTTTACTAGGCAACAATAGTTTAAAATTGAAATATTTCTGTTTGGAAAAAAAATCAGATCTATATCACATTTTTTAAGTAATGGTTAAACAATTATAACTATTTTCCAAAGAATCAATAATTATTCTTAGTGGATGTTATTAGTACTGCTTTCTTTCCTCAAAATTATTTATATTTATGTTCTTTAAGTTTTAAAAATATAATTTAAACAGTTTGATGTATTTATATATACATTAAAAAAATAATATTAGTGCCATTTTTATATCATTCTTTCATTGATTGATTGTTCTGTTTTGTTTACGTTAGCTGTATGCACAGTCATTGCTTTAATAATTAATGTGTTAGTATGTAATGTTTGTAGATCTCACTAATTATGTTTTTAGTATACATGTCAGCTAATTCAGCCTTTGTTTTAATATTTAATGATGTTACATTGTGTACATTTTTATTGATCAATGTTGAATATTAAAGTTTTATGTTTTGTTTATTTAATAAATTAAATTTACCAGATGTTTTAATCTGTGTTGATTAAATATTTAAAATTATTTATTTTAACATATTCCACACATTTCCGTGTTGGTTATTAGTTGAAGATAGTACCATTATAAGATTTGACTATAAAACAATACTTTACTGGAGCAAGGAAATCCTGTATCCATCTTTTGTGGTATTTATGCCCTAAAAATACTTATTTTTGTTGTATAAACTTCTTTTTAGTCATTAAAGACTTAAAATAATACTTTAAGTTTACTTTTTTTTAAAATTTAATTATATTAAAAAAATAAAGATTTTTTACAAATAAACATTATCAATTCTTTTCATTTTTAACAACGTTTGGTTCCATAACTAGAGTGCTTAAATTAGCATACATTTTTTACCATATTATTATAATTACTTTTTGAATAATTGTTATTAATACTAAGTATAATCTTATAATTGTGAATAATGTTTATTAACAATCATATTAATTACAATAAATTAATTTAATTAGTTTACTTTGGTGATTATTTTTGGGGAAAATGTTGAAAAAAAAAATGTTATTGTTCATTTATTTAATAAAGTCCATATTTATAGTTAGCATTATGTATATATAACTCCTGCACAAGTAATGATAATGGAGAAACGCAATTCTTAGTTGATAGTTAAAAAACATCCAAAAGCTTTTCGTTCTTTCTTTTTTTAAATAATTGTGGTTTTTGTACAAATAAGTTGTTAAATATTCTTTAGTTCATTGCTGTAAAACATATTACCTAAAATAAATGATCCTTTTATTATATTTTATCATTATTCTGGTGATTCCTTGCCCACCATCTATGTTTTTTTGTTTTGTTTTTTTTATAATTAATGAGTATGAAATGAATATTATTTAAATTCTATTAATGTACCTTATAAAAAATAATGTAGATTGTTTTAAACAAAAAAATGGAAAGGTGTTAGTTGTTGGTGTGTGTGTTTGCATGTTTTTTATTTTGTTATTTTATCATTGTTGGGTGAGAATACTTGTTGGTCCTCCCAATGGTTTTATACCAAGTAACTATCCAAAGCATAACATTATAAAATAAATCATAAAAATACTAACAAACCTAGACATTTCCCCATAAAACTAATTCCTACTTTTGTGTAGTATTAAAAAATTTATATTTAATATTGGAAAAATCTTGTAATCTGATGGCTTTATGAAGTCCTTAAAAGATTCATTATTTCCTAATTTTATATTAGGAAATAAAAGATTCAAAGGATAAGGAATCCTGTATTAATGTCTAAACTTTTGTAGGAAGACAACTCTTTAAAACTCCTAACCCTTTATGTACATTAGCAAAATGAAGTTAGGTTGTATGTTTTGACAACTTCATGCAATTAACTGAATCTTTGATAAGTTTAAATATATTAGTGTGGAATGTGTTAATAAAAGTTATAAAATATCTTGTTATTTATTATCAATATAGGAAAATATTTACAAGGCTATACTACTTCAATTAAGTGCCAACATTCATTATTGTCAAATTTATTATTTGCATACCCTAGAGATTATTTATTTTCTATAATAAATATTGAACTCTATAATTAATGGAGAAAAAGTAAGTTCTTGATTTTTATTACTAATAAAAACCTTATATTTTATAATATAATAATGAATTCTTAAAATTATAAGCATACTGTTATATTTAAAACTATTGGATCAATTTTATATGTTCATATATGCATACATACTAACTATATTTAGTTTTATAAATCATAACATATATATATTCACTAACAAACTTACATTTGTGTATGCATATACACTAATGAACTGCATAGTCACTATGAACCACTCATGGCACATAATGTGCAGAATTCAGATAGATGACCCTTTACTAGGGTTTCTATTAGTTGGAAATATTTTTTTTAACAAAGTATATGTACATATATTAAATTATGCATGTGTGAGTGTGTGTGTGTGTAAGTAGTATATATTTTATTTTGGCATTGTATGCTTATAAAAACATTTAAGCCTTAGAAATCCTTTAGTCAAGTATTAATGTCTGCTCACCGTATTTGACCTGTAATAATGCAATTTTGTAAATTATTGAGTGCAAGCATTTCCTTGTGATTTTGCCTAATATAACTGCCATTGTTAATGTATTATCAAATTATGCTATCCTATGTGTTCCTTTTATATATTACCATTTATAATTAACAATGGAGTAATATGAATATATGCATATTTATATTTATTTCTGTATGTGTATACATTTTACTCAATTGACAATCAGGAATTATTGAGTTACCATTCATATCATATCACAATATTATGAAATATTGATGTTGTTTATATTTCTTTACATGTATGTATGTTTGCATTCTTTTTTACTTTAATTGGTCAGTATGCTCCTTATTTAATTATTATTTCTCTGTTGATTATAAGACACAAAAAAGACACTTTTTTTGTGATACTTTGATTAAAATATAAATATATATTAAATAAATCAAATTGTATCCTTGTATAGTCTCAACACTTGTATTACATCAATAATCCAACATTTCATATATAAACAAACTAGTTTTATGGTAGTGATAGTGTGGATAAATTGAAAATTAAAAGTTTTAAATATTTACGAATTTTTAAAAAAGGGTGTGTTTGACTTATAATTAATGACCTGGGCAGAATAGCCTGCAAAACAATTTTTAAATTTTGATGTGAGGTGAAAATTTATATTGAAGATTGTCTTTGAGGATGACCGGTATGGCCGAAACGTTGGACTATTGATGTAATAAAAAGTGTTGAGACTGTACAAGGATACAACTTGATTTATTTAATAAATAATTACCAGTCTCAAGAAATTGAAAAAAATCTATATATATATTTTTAAGACAAATACTGTAAGGTACATCTATGCATACATACAAAACTTTGAGTGTGTGCATATACACACACACCTCTATTTGTTTGAAACATTGAGTTAAACTAAAAATTTTCTAATATTCATAAGGCTTTATGTATATTAGAAAATAAAGTTATGTTTTAATATATCATCAGTATTTCATCATTTCACTATTTAATTTATAATGTAAATAAATTGTTAAAAATTTCAATAATCTAAAGTGATTGATAAACAATCCTAAAATGTTGCTGATAATAGTATAAACATGGTGTTAATTGCTAACAAATATTAGGGTCCAATATTTTTCATTAAAATGTATTATATTAATGAAATACCTTGTATTTTATTCATGAAATTATGTAAACTCATTATGTTGTTCATTACAATAGCTAGTAAGTATTTTTGAATAAGCATATTTGTCCAAAAGTTGCTTACTTTTCATATTATGGACTGTCAAAGAATTTAAAAAGCATTAAAGTTACACTAAAAACGTACCTCTTGGACTTTTTATTCATTTTATTGTTATCTAATTCATCACAAACAATAGTTTTCTAGAACATATGTTGGAAATTATTAACAAATGCACTAAAGTTTAATATCAGTATAAAAATGTGCTTTTAAAAATAATTTTTTTTTTTTTTTTTACTATTCTCTGTTTAATGTTAACATTGTGTTGTGTATATCCTTGTTGGTATACATACATGTGTATGTATAAGTAATTTAATTGGGCAATAAATATCACCGCTTCTGCTGAATTTTATAATAATAAAAATTGTGAACATCATATAGTGCCAATGCTCGGTAATTGACTTGGACAGTCAGTTGCATGCCTTGTGGAGTGTGGTACCATTAAATTGAGTTTTAAAAAATATGGTACTGTCTTTTTGCTCATTTTTAAGTGTTAAGTTAAAAGTGGCTGGAAAACTAATAAGTTATTAATATTTGATCCTATTTTATTTAAACATCTTTTGCTGGCAGCCTAAAAGAATGCAATGCCAAAATATCATTTTGGTATATCATGATTTTGAAATATAAGTGTAATTCTACCCTTAAAATGTGTTTCACTTAAAAAACATATATTATTCTACTGTTGGATGAAAAAGGCTGAAGTATAAATTTTAAAAAGACAATAATTTTTTTTTTTATTGATACATTTGTTATAAAAACACAAATGAATTTTTTTTTTGTTACTCTCGATTTAAGAGTTAAATATCAACTCTTATTCAAGACAAAAATATTACTGAAACATACGACAAGTGCCAAAGGGCCATATACGGCAAACAACACGACCTCTAATTAAAGCTACAGGAACTGGTCCATAATCTCTGGAATCACTGGAATTGTCTCTGTTGTCTCCTAATAACCAAACATGTCCTGTAGGGACCTGAAATAAGAATTTCAACGTGGAAATTTAATTAAAGAAATACAAAAAAAAAATTAAGGGTAACCTTTTGTTATATTCTAGTGGCAATGAATAATATACCAACAGATTATTTTAACCATAAATACGTTAATCTATTACTGTTATGAATAACATAAAAACATCTTCATTTACAATAAACCTATTATATTGATTATTACTATTACATCCTCCAATGACAGATGGCTTTGCTAGGTAGGAAGGTTTCTGACTACATATTTCATGTACCTTTTAAAGAGTTTTTTTTTACATCTTTAGCTAGCAGAAGTGTTATTTACTTGAAGTCAAGCATATCATTTCATTAAGAGTTAATGAATTTAAAATCTTTGTTTTTATAATTTATTGACAACACCAAATATAGTTCATCATCAACCATCAATGTTTTGGGATCCTACCTGTCCTCAGAATATTCTACTACCTTATATCGTTCTATACCACTTAGTTCATTACATATTTAGGTCTAGATATTGATCTCTTGAATTCTAAATTAATCAATTATCCTACATATAGGAACCTCATCTCATATAAATCAGTTGCTCCCCATTTTTATGGCCTTCCCAAAATTCAAAAACGTAATCAACTATTATTCAATTCAATATTTTGTATAATTCCAAATTTGTTAGTATACTCTTTCTTTTCAATTTAATATTTCTCTAAATGATGGTTGTTATCTCTTTTTGTTCTATAGCCTTGATGAAGACCTGAAACTCAGGTCGAAATGTCGGCATGAATAAATAATTGTTTATTTATTTATGTTCTTTTTACTGACCTCACTCCCCGACCATCTTCTCCAATTAATTACATATTTAATCATGTTTACTGATTCATTAATTGTAGTTTTAATATATTTTAACTCTAATAGTTTTTTTCCAATTTATATTCTTAATACAGCTCCTACTCCTTGTTCGTCCTATTTAACTTTAACACATTTCATCAAGTAAAACTTATTTGCAAGGATTAACTAGCTTAAGATAATATTCTTGGTACCATCCTCTACACAGTTTATACTCCTGACATTCTAACCCATCCTAGCACTGTCCTCGCCACTGTCCTATGCTGATGATAAAGTGTGTTTTCAGTGAATTATGACTCATAATTACATCCTAAACACTCCAATCCCATTGCACCTCTAAAATAAATCCCAACAAATCACCTTTACCCTTTGCTATAAATCAATGGAATGGTGTACAATATCCTTAATCATGTTCCACTTATCTCTATCAAACAGACCTGTTATCTAGAACTAAAGCAGGACAAACAACTCATTTGAAATCCTCAAACAAGACTGAAAAGACAGGAAACTGGTGACTGATTCCGACTGTCATAGTGGTTACTAGACAAGCAGTCCATGATTCCAATTAAGTAATTACAAAAGATTGATTTACAAGACTATAATAAGGTCTATTTGAACTTTGACTGTTGAGATCTGGGCACCATTTAAACCATTGAATTCCTCTTGTATCCAATCCCTACAATCCAGTAATGCCCTTAATGTTCCATATGTAAGTGGTTTGACCGGAACCCAATATCAATCCTTCCATAATAAACTCCATATCCCAATCCCAACCTCAAACCCTCTAGTTTCTACTCTTACTTCCTCTTCTATTTCTGATAATCCTTGGAGGTACCCGAAAATAAGATGGCCTCAAGACCTCTTAATGTGGAAATGTGTTTTTTTCCACAAATCTTATCTAGCATTATATCTTTATCACATTTACTTGTTGTATTTTAAATTTAAATACAGTTATAAACTTCAAGAAATAAATAAAAATTATTTTTGAATTATTGAAATCAAAATTATGATTTAGTTCATGTGGTCTTGGGCTAATGCAGTTGTGTTTATATTTTTAGAATAACAAATATACTGTTATTCATGTTTCTAGTTGTTAATAGGTCTCTCTTAAATATATCCCTTCACAATGTTGGCATTGAAATTAGTTTATCACGTTTTTCTTATACATTGTTGTCCTCCACATTGTTTTAATAGTTTTGCATCTTTTTATAACAATGTGTGGTACCATGTTATGGTGGTGTTACATTGTAAGTATTTTTAATTTTGTCTATTAATCTCAGCACATTACATAAACATATCCATGTCATAATTATTTCTATTAGATCCATTTTAAAAGTGATTATGTATAGTTATTATTTGTCTTTATTTTATTTTTGCTTAAGGTTTTTTATAATACTGTTGTTAGTACTTTTTATATTATGATTTATTTTCTGTTTTGGGGTTCAATGAATCGTTATTTTTATTAACGATAATTGTTTAGGTTATAAATTTCTTTATTCTTCATGCTGTTTTTTAATTTCAGGCGCTTTTTAAATACTGCCCGATTAAAATATCTTAAAGTCTCCTCTTCCAGTTTTTAGCTAATATTTCAAAAGTGATATAGGCCCGTCGCTCCCCGGGGGTCTTAGTAGGGTTGGTCCGGCAGGGAAGGATTGCCTTTTTTTTGTGTTATGATCTCCTCTTGTGAGAATCGAACTTTATTTTCTAATATACTGTTAATTATTGTGTTTGTTGCTATATTTATTTTTATTAATATGGGTGGTTTGAGTGCTACTTAGTTTAACAATCTGTTACTTATAGGTTCCAACCAGTTATTATTATTATGCATAATTATTTCGATATTCTCGAACCTTATTAAGTTTTTTCAAAATAAATGTTTTTCTTTTATAATGGCTGCAGAACTGTTAACATTTCTTCATAATTATATTTGTTATTAATGAATACCAAATTTTCTTATATTTTCTGTTAGTAATGATTTTATCTTTTACTTTTCTATATTTTTATTTATTAAATCATTCATATATACTCCATTTTCATTAGTTAAGAGACTGAGTTTCACTCGTTGGTATTCTGCGTATTTTTTTGTAGTATTCATCATTATACTTATAATAATTATATTACAGAATTATTCCATTAATGAATATATTTTCATCACTGATGGTGTTGTTATTTTTTGTTGTATCTTCCCAATTATCATCTGTTACTTTTCAACATTCTTCTGTTGGAATGTTGGTGAATAATGTCTTCACATTCAAACTTGTTACTTGAATGTCTTTATCCTTTACTTTTGTACTATCTAGATTTTTTTCAATTCATATGAGCTAATTATTTCTATTAGATCCATTGTAAAAGTGATTTAAGTATTTGTATAGAACTTCTTTAGGTTCATTTTTATTGAACCTATTAAGGAATGCTGTAACATCTTAATAAAGCAGTTAATCTAGATAAAGTAAGAGAGTTAAATCTTTGGTTAATTTTTACACAAAAATTGTTTAAAATACTTTTAGACAGCATATTCTTAAAAAAAATTCAAAGACTCACTAGAGGGTATAAAAGGACCCTCCCTCCCGGTACTATGGTCTATGCACACTCTAACAAAGGTTTCTGCATGTCTATGGCTATAATATCTTCCTAAACTAAATTTGTTAAACAAATTAAGTAATTCTGTTTCCAACACACTATCTGAAATAAGGTTTCCTTTTTCTATCAAAGCTCATTTCTAAACAGATTAGATGTTTGTAAACTCTAGGTGGTGTAATAGTTGTCAGGAGTGCTGGTATCATTTATACCCACTGACCCCCCCCCCCCCAAAAAAACTGTTGATTTGGTCACTGTTGGATATCAGCACAATGCAGTTGTGTAACCCTTTTTCCTTAACATTTTATATGTATTAACTATCCACAATGGTAATCACCTTTATTTTTGAAAAAAAAATTTCAACTTGGCTACTCGCTTCCCACATTTTGATTGATTAAACTTTTAAATGGTTCATTTCTTGTTGTTTAGTTGTATTTTTATAATTTAATACATATTTCATTTTATTCAAAATAGGAAGTAATCATGTTATTATTCTCTTTATCAATGATTATAAAATCTTTGTGATAAAATTGATAATTGATGTATTCAATTAATTATAAAAAGGAAAATTTTCAATTCACTACCTCCTAATGAACAAATCCTAAATCTTCAAGTAAAATAATAAAAATTAAAGTTAATAATGGAGTTTGCTAAATTAAAAAAAAAAATTAAAAGAATGTTGCGAAAACAGTGACATGAATAAAATAGTGCTGTAAGATAAAAATACTTTCGGTTTTGACTAATGCCTAGATTTTTTGGTGGGCTCATATTATTCAAGTGATGTTGATATGACAATAAAAAACTACTTTTACTGATTATTCAACTTCTACATGGGTACCACAAGATCAAACAAGCATCTTCAAAATAATAAATCCTATACATAATTTATGAATTGAACAATATAGAAACAATTAAACCATCTTTAAAGATAGATGAACTATGACCATATATATATTACGTCAAATTACTAGTTGAAACCAAGTGTTAAATTGAAATTTAGAAAAATTTTAATTAAAATAATGTTCAGTTTTAATGTTTCATTGAGGAACAACAAAGGAATTATTTTAAAAATATGTTTAATATCAGACAAAAATGTAACTTTTCTTAATCTTTAAAATATAAATAATTCAATCTTGTTTCAACTGGTATCTATTAAATGGCTTATAATTATCAAAGTTTAGCTGTTTATAATAGTCTTATATTAGTATTTTTGGTTATAAAATACATATCTTTTGAAACCATAAAAACTAGAAATTACTTGATGAATTTAATTCATATTATACATTAACATTTCCTCATTTATGAAGTTGTAGCCTTTTCTTAAACAACAAGGGAAACAGCCGTAACAACATAGTTATAGAATCCTTAAAAAACTCAAAGGATGAATCCTCAACCTTTTATTGTCATAAGAGTATAGGACTCAGTTATTTAGATCAAACAATGATATACAACCTCACATACTAAACCATTAAAGTTATATACAAAACTTTCAGTACTTTAATTATAGACCTAGTTCACATAACATATCTGAATGGTCTTTAAAAAAATTATACTATATAAGAATATGATAGGAAAAAAGGTAAGATGAAGAGGTTTAGTGATGAATTACAAAGCAGACATATTTGAATAAGCTCTTTAATGCAAGAGTCCAGGATTTGATCTCAATGTAATTTGACTGAGAAATTAATGAAAATGAATAAAACAGGATGAAGGGTGCTCTGAAAAAAATTATATTAATAGGAGAGCACTGATGAATAACATTATGACCTTGAATAATAATTCATGATTATGGTCTTCATGTAATCTTGCAGTTCCTAGGTCCTGAATAACAAGCCGCTTGGGCCACCCAAGGAAATGGAAATAAGATATCAATTAAAAAATAAAATAAAAAACTGTTTAAATAATAAAAAAAAAAGAAGAAGAGAAAACGATCTAAAATAAATTATTTGTTGGTTCGGTCATTTAATTAGGGCTGTTAAATCATGTGATCACAAACAATCTAAGAGTATCAGAGAAATTGGGAGGAAGATGTCCTAAATATATTATATGATGGCCAATGAAAAGTATGTTCCAGATGAGGCATAAACTAAGAGAAGAAAATCCTGGAATAAGAAGCAGTTTTCTCTTGCTCTACAATTTTAGCTTGTTAAAAACATCATTTAGTAAAATCCATTAAATAAGTGACTTAATCTAAATGAAAAAGCAAACTAATGATTTGAAATAAACCAAATCAGATGTTCTTGGGGTCCAACAATTAAATTTTTACTATTGTTGAACAATTGTAAAAATGTAATGAAATTTAGAAATTTTATACTTACAAGCACATATCTATTGTAATAAAGAACCACATCACCTTCCTGAGCCATAACTCTTTTACACACCAATAGCTTAGGATCACTAACTGATTTAGCAACTACTACGTCACCATATCTAATTCCTCTAAATTTTCGGAAACAATGGTCAGAAATTACTATATCATTATGGTGTAAGGTGGGTTCCATTGACCTTCCTGTGCACTACAAAAAGAAATAAAAACAAGATTTAGAGCATTTACTGATTCATGTGTAGCAAATAT
>NW_027116617.1:736521-764065 GCF_000696795.3 Halyomorpha halys | reverse complement strand
TTTATATTTATGTATATGCTGAATAGAAGGTTCCATAGATTAAGACTTAGTTAGTCATGTAATAATAATAATAGTGCAGAGTTTATAAATTTTTACTGAAACTTAATAGAGCATATTATTTTGAAGCTTTTAATATACTTCAAAAACTATATTATTTAAACAAAAAAAAATAGGGTACCTCACTAAATACCACAACAGATAAAAGAATAACAGTTTTTACAAAAAACAGGCAAAAATATTTTTTAGTTAACTAATTTATGCCACTTGTGACTGAATATGTAATGGATGATATGAATATAAAATGTACAAAGAACCTAAGATTTTATTACTTTTTTTTTAAATAAACTGAATGTCAAATAAGCATTAATATAATTCATAATTTCCTAAATATTCCAAA
Organism: Halyomorpha halys; assembly: GCF_000696795.3. Taxonomy (NCBI): domain Eukaryota; kingdom Metazoa; phylum Arthropoda; class Insecta; order Hemiptera; family Pentatomidae; genus Halyomorpha; species Halyomorpha halys. The sequence goes on along the minus strand of NW_027116617.1, from coordinate 763,668 downwards.
TGATATATTGTTGTGCTTCCAGGAAAATTGTATTGTTTTTGGCCTTACTAGTTAAAAAATCACTTCTTAAAATGATAATGAAGTGTTCACAAATCATGGAGAAAATTATATCTAGTATAGTACAGTCACCTAAAATATATCTCTTAGTTGAAGTATCTTTTTGGTCCATGCAGAAATAAATAAATTATCCCTTTTTTTGATTAAAAATCTGGCAGAAATTGATAAAACTTAGCAATGTTTTAATTTTTCTGCTGACTGATAAAAAAAGACTCCCATTGGCAAACTATTTTATTGTTTGAAACTTTTATTTTAATTTAAAAATAAAAAATGAGAACAGATTGATTATATGTCTTCTTAAAATAATTCTTTCTATTCATTTAAGGTTGAATATAGTTCCATTCATCTATAATTTTATGAACAGCTTCCAATGTTTCATTGGTAAATAAAGAATTAACACCAAATTAATTGTTTTGTTTTATTCAATGTATCTATATGGTTGGTTTTATCTAAATTCTCTTTTAATTAAAGTGAACCTTAATGAAATATGTATGCTGATTGTTGTAAAAATTGAATGATAAGGAAAAATTTAGAAATTTTTTACATAAAAGTATTTATGGAAATCTTCCTAATACAAAATATAAGGGAGCCCGCGACTAAAGTTTGTCCACTTTATGAATTTCAATAAATATATACAGATAGTTCTGTCCAATGTCTGGTTTTTAGGAGGGTCCTCATATTAGTGACCACTCCATCCAGCCACTTTCCTTTGTGTCTTTCAAGTTTCCTGATTCAATGCTGTTCCTCATATAACCTTTTAGAAATATCATAATTAAACATAAAATCATGTCCAGCCCATGGCAGCTATCATATTAATTTAACAAATAAGATTATACCAATCACATATTTCTCTTTTTCTCCTTCTGCACATGTCTCCTTCCATTATTGCTCCAAACATTCTTCCAAATGCTATTATCTTGACTGCAGGAGCTTCATTTCTTCAGACTTTCTGGTTGCCCATGCCTATGATCTATGAATGAGAAAGGGTTACACTAGTGTTATGTAGTGATAATGTTTTATCTATTTAGATAGGAATTTGCTTTTGAATTCAAAAACAACACCAATTGGTTGCTGTGATCCTTCTGCTGATCTCCTGGGAAATATCATTTTTAGAATTCAGTTTGGTTCTCAAGTAGATGAAAAAGTTTTTGTTGAGACTCCAGATTCCTCCATGACTTAGTTTCTTCAACCTGTTGAAGCTATCTAAAGCTAATCTGAAATGTAGAGATAAATGGAGCATGACTATCTTGATTACAACAGTCTTCTATAGATTTGGTTTGTTCTGAAACTCACTTAATATATACTAAGCTCTATTTCAGAAAAAGATACAATTGTTTAAACACTAAGTTTGAGAGCCTTTTTAAGCTCAATAAAGAACATACTCTTTGTAGTCAGCATATAACCATTTGATCTCCCTTTTTGTGAAGTTGGTACATCATTCATAGATGGCAGCCTTTGGGTACCCCCTATTCACTTTGATATAGCAAAGTATAATCTCATAAATATCAGTTTTTTCCACCATATTTCAACAGCTCAGCCTCTAACCCATTTGTGCCAGGGAATATTTTATCTAAGTTTTTTATTGACTTTTTCTACATCTACTTCATCATTGGTTATCAATACCACACTATATATAGTATATGTATACACCTAGAAAGTATTGCTGTAAAAAAAAAAAAAAGTAAAGCCACTTCAGTTTAATATACTAACTAGAGACATTGGAGTACCTTGGGATTGCGATGATGAATCAAATAAAACAATTCACTGGTCTCATTTTTTGCCTACCTCAAATTTACTCATACACAACCCAGCCATAATCTCAGTGGCAGAACATGAGGAAGGAGCTCATAGATTTTAGGAGGTATGCAATAATGAAATCTTAGGAACTGTTTAAAGATAAATATGTATTTTCAGGTAATTTGAGATATACAGCCATTCCAAGATAAGTGCTGTTCAAAAATTACTTCAAGGTTTCTAACTGAGGTGTGGAAGTATGTGGTTCATGATTAAAGGAGAGTAAAGGATTACAAGGAAGGGAATCAAGAAGGTATTTGGAACCAATGAAGATGGTCTTGTTTTTCCAATACTGAACCTCAGATCAGTGTTTACTCCTCAAGTGTTCACAAGATTGCCTCAAGCATCTTGGTAGGATAAAACAATAGAATAAATTTGTAGGTAATCAGCATGTAGGTAGTAGTATAAACAGAGAATGGAGTCAGAAAGATTGTAGATGTAAATAGAGTTAAGGGTTGATTGGTGAAAATGAGGAACACCCCTTGTTAGTAGAAGGGAGGAGGAAGGGGGTTTATTGGGAATAACTGTTTAGGACCAATGTAACAAGAAGGAATGAAACTATGTTAAACACTAAAGATATGGAGAAGTTTTGGAGTTTGGAAAGGAGGATATTATGATTGACTGAGTCTAAAGCTTTTGAGAACTAGGATAGTGATGTCTTTGGGGCTATGGAGGTTTGAAGGTTAAATAATTTTCAACAGAGCTGGTTGAGTGAAGTATAGGGATCAGAAACAAGACTGAAAAAGATTGAGGAGACTGTTTTGATTAAGAAAGGTATAAATTATAATTGGAATAGTCTTTTGAGTGTTTTTGATATATTTCAGAGAACAGAGAGAGTTCTAAATTGGAGGGAATAGGGACTTCATTCAGTGGATCAACAAAGACTTTTTTCCATGGCTGAAATGGAATTTCGGAGGTAATAATAATAAATGTGCAAAAGAATAGGAAATATAACAGAAAGACAAATTTTAATTACTTTAACAGTCATTTGATCAGGGTTAAAACCATGATGAGCCTGAAATATCTCCTAGCAGTATCTCTTTTTAATGCCAACTCGTGATTCAGGGAGTTGCAGGATGTTTGAAAGTACAGGTATTGAGGGGTGCATGGTCATTAAGGAATATGGAGATTAGTGGAAACACATTTTACCATTATACCAATGCAGGAGGAGAAGTAGGTTCAAGGGATTCGAATAGTGAATTAAAAAAAAGGATTCAGTTTTCAGGTGTTAGTAAGTCAGGACCCAGCCAGCAATTAGCTCAGGAGTTGGAATGTTACAGATATCTTGATAATATCATGATATGAGAGGAACAGAACTGCATCCTGAGATAAGGATGATAAGTTTTGAGATGACTATAAAAAAAAAGGTTCAGTCTTGTACTAGAAAACTGGGTATGGTGGGTAGGTTAAAAGAGATTTAGGGAAAGGATGAAGTCTTTCAATGGGTTATTATGAAATGAATGAATATCAATCTTTGTTCTGGGACACTTGGTCCCCTAAGAACAACAATTAGGAAGTTTTAGCAGTTTTTCCAGCTACATTAACTTTTGAACATAATTAAATTTGACCTATAACAATATCTAAATAAAATAAAATATGAACAAAAATACATATTTATTCATGCTTATAATGTTTTCTATTATTTACAAGTATTTATTGTGCCATATTTAGGATAGTATAAAATGTTTTTTGCTATCTATTTTCTGTAAGTGAATTTATGTAAGTATGTATGGTTTTTATTGGTATTTTAATAATTTAGTAAAAAAAAAATTGTACATTTTTAATATGATAAAATAAAAAAATGTTTTTGCCTTTTTGTTGTAATTTTGTTGTCATTTAATAGCCATTTATTGCCAGGGAATCTGTTTCATGACATACCGACTATTTTTTTAGTAGTATTAAATATGTTTTTAGTTATATGCTTATTGGAATAAGGGCCACTGAGTGCCTAGTAAAGGACTTAGTGGGTCAAATTACCATCTGGGGCAGTCAATATTTATTTTGAGGTAGCTCCGAGTAAGGAATCTGGATATTCCCACTCAGGGACTGTATAGGACATCACCGAAGTCTTAATCCAAAAAATAAAATTATATAATAAATGTCATATTGATATAAATGACAAAAATATACACAGAACAAAGAAGAAAAAGTACTAAAACATATTGATTAACAAATAAACAACATCCATCCTGCAATTATGATCTTAACTTTAAATTATAAATGAATATTTTACATGTTTCTAAATCATTTTAATCATGAACTAATTATTGTTCATTATAAAGCTCAAGGCTCATGTATTTTATTTCTAACTATAAAGACTTTCTTAGAAAAACGACAAAAACATTCTTTTTTGATAAAATCAAACTTTCTGAGAAAATATCACTAATATTTTTTCTCTTTAACAATGATTTACTTTATTTATAAACAAAATATTTATTGAATAAAACAGTTGTAATTTATATTTACTTAAGTATAATAACAAAGCAAGTAAAATTGATCCACTAGAAAAATATATATAACTAAGGTATATAAGCATTATCATTCACAGCCCAAATGTTATCTACATATATTATTGTATAATTATGTAGTGAATAAAATTTCTTACTAAGTAAATTTTTTTTCTTTAATTTTAATATTATTAAACATTTTGAGATTTTGTCATCATATGTTTATTTTTTCATAAACAATTCTACTCACTTTCTGCACTATATTGTTATATCTCTTCCAGTTTCGGAGTTGCACTAAATAAAGTAGGATAGTAAAATTCTAAATAAATGGAAACAAGCAAAACAAGAGGATACCATACATAACAGTGATTGTCAAATCTTCAAGGTAATCACAAATGGAATCATAAGTTGTGAAAGGTGCGAAATGGGGATGTTAGAGTAGAGAAAAATTAAAATAATTTTCAAGTATTATTGTACTTTGCAATGTTGATAGCTGAAGATCGGTTTTTCAGCCTCTCTCAAAGATCACTACATTCTTGATAAAAAAGATAATACTGAGACTAGCTTTCACCAGATACTAAGGTGAGAAAACTCATCAATCTAAGAAGATAGTCTAACTCTTTTCAGGATGTAAAAAAAATAACTAAAGAAATATAGTTGACCATATCTAACCCTATTGAAGAAAGCCTTCAGAAATAAAGCCAAGAACGCCACTCCTACATGACAAACCTAGTATTAGATGAAGAAAGAAGTCATAACCACAAATCAAAGAGAGCACGGTGATTTTGAATAAGGCCTAAATAGGAATGGGAAACTGTTCACAAACCATAGTCCAGGTTGCTATACCCATATCAATCAATCATTTTTATGCTGTATAACTAACTTATCAACAAAATAAATCAAATAATACTTAGTCATTAAACTGTGATCTTTATTGAAAACAAACAAAAGGAGAAATGTGGGACAATGAATTACAAAACTATTTAATAAAAGTGGAGCCTTAAAATACACTTTTTAAGCAGTCAATATTTATGTTAAAGTAAGAATAACTATAAAGCTGAGCAATTAAATGAAATGATTATATATAGATAATGACTGTTGAACTTTTTTAAGAATAGGCACTATTCCAGTATGCTTCACGATAGATTCATGAACATAGATATTCCAGGGGGAAGGGTATGCCCCTCTCCCCCTATTCATCACCTCTCCATTTCATCTAGAAAATTTGGAAAAAAAAGTCTGAGAAGTAAAAACTGAAAAATTATATTTTGCCATTACAATAAAAATTACTTTTAAACTTTCATTAAAACCTGTGTCTAATTTAAAGATAGGTATTTCTAGGAGTCTTGGCCACCCAAAGCATCTGGCGGCTCTCCTCCAAGAACATTTTTTTAGCGACGATATTGGATTGAATAGTCTAAGAGTATACTTATGCTGCTCTCATAACTTATTACAACTCAAACATAAATGCACCCTTAGTCATAAAATATCGCTGACAGAAAAAGTTCATTTTAACACATCACTAACAAAGAAGTAACTAGATTTATAAGAGTGGATAACTATATACTTTTTATGAGCTCACACAAATCTAATAAATAATAATAAATTCTAATAAATTTTAAAAATAGTGGATCTTTTGCAAATTATTCTTGTAGCTAAGTAAATTTTATAACTTGTTACTGCCAATTCTGAAGGAGGTATATATCCTAAAAGTTGAACAAATATTGAGGAAATGATATAAAGAAAAAAAAACAATGTAATCTGGCATATAATCAGAATTTAAATCCTGTACTGGAATACAATAGTAAATCGATATAGATAAATTCACAAAACAATGAATCATTTCAAATCGTAATTAAATCAACTGTTTTAGGAAACAATGTGAATGAATAAATCATAGAACACCTCAGGAATATCAGATTAAATTGTTACAATTACTAATGTTATCAAAGTTCCTCAAAACGTTTTTTTTTTCTTCTAACAGTTAAATAAGGTACTGAAAAACAAATAAAATTACAATATTTTATAAATACATTATTTAAAAAAATAAATAATTCTCACCAAAACTAAGTCACCAACATATTCAAATGTACAATGTCCTATACATCCCCACTGAACTGCAATTTTAATTATTTTTCCAAAAAAAACTATAGACTGTTTTAAATTTTCCATACGTGTTAAAATAAGTCCTTATATATTAATGTCCAACATGAAGTTTAAAAAACTAAAATAAATATAAATAAACTCGTCAGTATAAGCAAGGATTCAGACCACTGGTTTACAACTACATACATATACAAGAGACAGGAATAGAGAGATAAAAAAAATTAAACACATTCATTTTATTAACTTTAATATAACAAATTATTAAGTTAACTTTGAGAATCGTTAAATCACAGTACTTGTTGATCTTGTTCTAGCTATGCTGCATTAAATGTTGGTAACATCCAAAGAGCAACATGGAGTAGCACACTGTTAAAATTAGTTTTTTTAATTTTAGAAATGAAATATCTGATGTATAATTAGGTACACGTGTGCAAATCCAGCTCCAGCGGAGAAAACTTCAAAACTCACTTATAAAGAATGTTATACAGTCGTATAGGCCCAAACTCCACTGAGAAAGTTCCGTTAATGGGTTTGTGAACGAAGTCAATTAACCCTTCTGAGCGAGCGGAAGTGGGCTTTAAACCAATAGTAAGAACAGTATAAGTATGGATTTTGAATTTTCCGCCACTGGAATTTGTTTTGTACTCTAGTACCTTTAATTTTACAATAACGGAAGTGAACATTTTATGTGAAAGAAATTGTTTTAAAAATGTTCAAAAATCTTTTAGGATACCTGCTACTGATCATCAACCCCAAGCTAAAAAACGTTTTCCACTGTTGGGAGTTCATTGTAAGAGAAGTATGGTTGTTATTCGAAGTTTTGTGACATTCAAAATACATAACTTTTATTTTTATTTTTATCAATTGTTGCTTTATTTTTTTTAGAAAAAAATAACATGTAGATTTTCCATCTGGCTGTTACCACCCCGAAAGATGTGAAGAGGGACTTCACCAATGGAAGTAGTCTTACTGTAGCCGTTGCCAAGCCTTGGTAAAGGAGAAGGGTGGTTCATGGGCTAAATCCTCTTGGATCGTAAAAAGACATATTGTTATGAATAATCAACGAAGCCTCGGATTTAGGACTTATTTACAGCAACGTCATGGACCCTGGAAATGGACATACAAATACGGAACATGGAATGTACGAACCTTATATAGAGTATGAGCTTACTGACATAGCACCCAGATATATTGGCTAAAATAAAAAAGATAAGAAGGACAGACAAAGACCACACAAAAGAAAAATATTTCATAATGTTATAGAGTGGAAATGAGAACAGAGAAGAATTTGGGAAGCACTTGGCAAATGGTCTCAAATAGAATAAAATCCGCGATCCTAGATTTCCTACCAATTAATCAAAGGCTATGCATACTACGCATTCATGGTATAAATATTAGTCTGCTTTGTGTTGCACGATTCCAAAGAAGAGAAGGGTAAAGAGGAGAATGATATGTTCAATGAACAACTCGACAATGCCTATAACAACCTATGATATGAAAATCATCTTGAAAGACTTTAATGCGCAGGTTTGGAAGGAAAAGAAGCTAAAACCTTTCATTGGAGCACATAGCTTAAAACATAAATCTAATGACAACGGACACAGGGTAATGAGACTTGCAACCGTAAAAACTATGTTTCCTCATTAAAAATTGCAAAAGAAAACGTGACACTCTCTGGAAGGTATCTCAGCCAGTCAAATTGCTCATGTGCTTGTATCCACCAAAAACTTCAGCTGTGTAAATGATATAAGATCCTATAGAGAGTATGATATTAACTCGGATCATTACCAAGGAATTATGAAACTTCAGCAGAGAATAAAATCTACAGAAAAAACATTTGCTTTTGAATAAACAGTGGAATAAGAAAGAAGTAGAGGTTCCGAGTCAATGAAGGTGCAATTTCGAGCGAAAGCAGGGGAAAATGTTTCAAGGTAAAGTAGGCCGATACTGCAAAAGGAATGAATGGAGCAAGACACGAAAGTTTCAAAGAGTATAAAGAGCTGAGAATAAATGCGAAGAAGTTGGTTAGAAGCAAAAAAAAAAAAAAAAAAATACGTTAAGAAAGCACATTTAGAAGGTTGAAAACTCAAGAAACAGCAATGAATATCACAAATTTTATAAAATGGTGAATAATCTCAATAGTGGACCATCCAGGAGAGAAAACGCGATCGAAACAAATATGGGAAAATGCTGACACAGATCAAAGGGTGTTTGTGAGAGCGCTTCTGTAGAATCTCCACTATTGTTCCAACCTGCTTGCCGAAAAACACTAGCATGCGGATACGGTGTTCGGACGGTTCCTTTGTTTACCGAGCATTTGTACAAGTCTCCGATTCGCGGCGAGTGGCCAACATGTAGATCCGCCATAAGACAAAGTACAGTTACCAGTGGACACTGATGACTTGGAAACCATTCCGCCTGATGTAAAAGATATTGGGTAAACTAAAAAAAACAAGTCACTATGTAATGATGGACTTCCCTCAGAATTGTTTAAAGCAGGGGATCAAGAAGTCGCCAGAGAACTGCAGAAACTGCTAAATCAAATATGGGAAGAGGAAGCCTTACCATAAGAATAGGATAATGCACTTATAGTGCCAGTATACAAGAAGAAGTGATAATATGCAATATCATGTAGTAGGTAGTGGCTATTGCTGCGTATTAAATCTTCTCAATAACTCTCTACAACATGCTCCTTCCATGTATAGAACAGAACAACCTAGAAGACTATCAAGTTGGTTTCCGACCCAATCAGCCCATTAAGAAGATGATAGAATATCAGCAGACAATGTGGAAATTGTTTGTTGATTTTAGGACAGCCTATAATACAAATGTACAGAGTAAACTGATATTGGTCATGCATGAATTGGGGCTACCGAATAAAACTTACTTGGTTAGTATAATGTACAATGGCGAGTATAATCTGCCAAGTTAAATGTTGTGGAGCATTATAGCCATTTAATGTAAAAAGCGGCCTGAAACAGGGGTACCCAATAGCTTTTCTTATGTTTAATATCACTCTACAAGTAATCGCTAATAGAGCAGGAATAAATTTCTATCTTTGATAGAGAAGGAATTCTAGCCAACGCAGAAGATTAAGTCCTCATGTGTATATCCTTACTGAGAATAACAATAGCCTTAGAAGCAGTTTATTTAGAGACAAAGAAGATTGGACTACATATTAACGAAACCAAAACCAAGATCATGGTAACATTAAAAATATAGCAGGCCCAGAGGCGGAGTATCTATGAAATAGAAACAGAGCCTATATCTCAATCTCAAGACTAATTAAAAGTAACTTTGAGTCGTAATGAGTCGTAGGACCAAGTTCAAGGTGTATAAACACTAATAAGACCAGTAGTCAGATACGGTGGAGAAACTCTGGACAGTAAAAGTATCAACCTGATATTGGATAGAATGGCAAATAGGTCGTACCAAAATGTACCAGATGGGGTGTGTCCACGTGGCATGGGTCGATGCGTACGTACATATGAATATCCTAGCACGGAACGAAAAATTGGAATCATTGAATTCGTTAATATCGACGTACCGGTAGCTTTATACTATTTTAACCTATTTTACAAGTTTATACCATGAACAGATTTTTTAAAATCAATAAATACATTAATAGTCAATTTTTTGACAACCAATACATACATTAATAATCAATTAATTCATTTGTTGAAAAACGGCTCTAATGATTTTGATTAAACTCGTCATATCAATATAAAATTATATGCTTTTTTTTATATCAGCTAACTCTTTTATATTAGCTAGTCTTATATTTGGAAAAAAAAACCTAAGGTTTGTTTTAATTTTATTCACTCTCCAGATTGTCATAACTTGTTTTTGTAATTATAACATCAAATGAATTTATTGTAGGTTGAATCAGTTTAGTTCTAATTTATAAGTTCTAACATCTTTTCGTCGTTCATTTATATTACCAACTTAGTTAATGATGAAAGTTGTTCTTTAATTATCTTTTTGAACTCAATGTGTGTCAGGAATAACCTCTTTGGACATTGTATATTGATAGGTGGTTATCCGTTATAGGTTATCGGTGAGTTAGCGTCTAGCACATCCTTCGGTCATGTCGATTGTTCTATTTATCTAATAATATATGTGTTCAACCCATTGAACTCTTTTTTTTATAATACCCCAACAGGTTAATATAAAGCCCAGATAACACAGCCCAGACTGTGTAAATCCGTGAAAGTATTCGGGAATCGTGTAGTGTTCGCTCCGAGTCGGTTTTACCGGTATCCTTGAGAGGTTAAGATGGCGTCGTCAGCTGAAATTCTGATGCTCTAGGCGAAAATTTGGAGGGTCCCTTCGTAACATAGGGACGAGGGGTGAGTTTTTGCATAGAATAACAATCAGTTCAACATTTTTGTTCACTTTCCATATGTTAAAAATATTCAAACAGCTAATAATTACTAATTAAAAAATGACAATTTTTCTGGACAAAATCTTTAATTTGTAATCATCCTGTTAACATTCATAGACCCGAAAAAAAAAACTTGTAGTGAAATCGTTATAGAACAGATGAACATCAGTGCCATAGGAAACTAAGAACGTTTCCAAATTTAGGGAAACCGAACTAGAACTAGTTATCCAATCCAAACTCAACTTAAGAAAGACAAGCCACTACTTATGTCGTTAAAATAAAAAAATTGTACTGATAAAGTGAATAAATTTAATATTTAAAGAACCCAAAACTAATTTTTATTGAAGTTCTCAAAGAACTAAATACTGTGGAAAAGTTAAGACACAATTCAGTAATCATTACGAAAGCAAAATTAATGGTCAATGGGGTTGTTATGGATTTAATCATTCAACTCCGCTAACTCAAAAAAAAAAAAGAATCATTATAATAAACATTAATTGAATCCATTGTTTTATGAAATATAAGGAAGTTTGAAAAATATTATTTTTCTTATTTCTAATATTGGTTGCAAAGCTTCATTTTCTAGGTCTACATTTGGAACAAGTGAACCATCTTCAAAACTTTCCTAGCTTTTCTTGTTACTTCCTGGAATCATAAAGAATAGTATGTAACACAAAATAGAGTCAGAATTACTTTTATTTTAGTTCAAATCCCAATTCTTTGGAGCGGTGGAAAAGTGCTTAGCTGCAAACCTTAAGAGGGCTCTATACGTTTTCAAACAATGGCCAATTCTCACATGTGCAAGCGTGTTGTTAGGTTCTTTGGATTGGATGGTACAAGTTGGTCTGAATGTGGGACTGACCTGTTGGGTGTCGGTTTTTGGGCACAAACCAAAGGGCGCTTGTGCTGCATCCTCACGTTTGTGTTCAGTTAGCATTGTTTTAGATCTGCCAACGGATAAATGTTTGTGCTATCTGTGTTCTAATTAATTAAAGAATTTCCTCAAACTTCAGATTCAGTAATAAACTTTAGTTTAAGTTTGTTTCTTTTAAAATTCTATCGATATGGTGTAAATCTATTGTTTCAAATGTTGTTAATTAACTTTAGTAGTTTATTTTTTATTTAACATAGCAGACATATATATTTATAGACATTATATGTCTAGGTAATTAAATTAACAATTTTCTGATAAAAATTATACAAGGATTGAATTTATAGGTTATGTAGTATTATTTCTATAAATTTCTATTATCTACAACCCACTTTCCTGATATTTACGTTTCCTTTTATTCAGCCTATCTTTATTTTCTTCCTTTTAATAATGAAAATCGAATGTAATAGCCGATAAAAGTTGAAGGAACACACCAGCGTGTGGAAACCGAAGTTTGTTGCTTCCTTTGTTTTCCAAGCATTTGTACAAGTCTTGGATTAGCGACGAACGTGTAGATCCAGCATTATTAGATGGAATGCCAAATGCTTCCGAAAACTGCAACCGAACCGTGGTGTTTGATCATTGCCCGAATTCAACATTGACTGAGTTACTAAAACTAAGGAATTTATCGACGAATAAATGTTAAAAGTAATAATTAATGTGCTCAAACCAATTTTATAATAAAGAAAACATTTACCAATGAAAAATTCAGTATTCAAACAATGAAAGTTCACATGAAAAATGTAGCAATATCATTCACTTGAAATGTTGGCCCAGAAAATGAAGCTTTTTTTTTTAGAATCAACTATAAATGAATTTTAAGGTTATCCCCGCAGGAGCTTGTTTTGTACAGTAATAGCATTCTAATTAAAAAAAAAAAAAAGGACCCGTACAACAAAAACCCTTTCTTCAATAATAATCATGGCGAAAGAAAAAGTACTGGCTGTAAAACTAAAAATAAAACCCTAACCACTAATCCCGTATTCATATCAATCGGTTTTTAGGCTTATTAAGGAAACAGGAGCTAGTTTTGGTAAGCAAAGATCTCTTGGATCAACTAAATTATAATAGATTGAAAAATTACAGCCAAAATAGGAGAAACTAAGGTTGATATAAGAACAAGGAATGGTTACAATTAATTATTTATCTTATTAAAATGGCAATTTTTTATCTTCAAACATACTATAAATATAAAATCTTTTACAAAATGGACAATCTAATTAAAATTTTCAGTTACTACTGATCATTTCCATTAAACTATACCCTCTATATTGAAAGTATTTATTGTAGAAAAGGTTGGGAAATAAGTATAGAGACCTTTCCCTCACTGAATATTTTCCATTATGGTTGAGGTAAGAGAGGAACTGAGATTCCTTAAGTAGAATCCTGAAGAATACCCACCTTATGTTATGATCTAATTGAGTTTTTTATGACGTTAGATTTTTTTTAATAATAAAATTTAATGTTTTATTCTAAAAACGGTTATTATTATTATTATTATATGAGCGACAAACCATGGAGGTCTAAGTCTTCCATCGTATTAGGAAATTCATCACGCTACAAAAAAGTCTTTCTAGAATAAGCTCATTGGTAGAGAACATTCAGTGTCTTTGTTCGTAACGCGGATTACGAGTCCGCCTTTAGTTCTGACTTTTTGTGAGAATTTCAATTTTTTTATATCATTAATTATATGATCTACGTATATTATATTAAATAAAAGTGAATTTGATTGATCAATATGACTATACCTATACATTTTAAGCAAATATTTTAAAGCTATTCTACATTATATTTATTACTTGTTAGTTTTTTTAATTAATGGTATATTTTGCATGTAAATATACAATTGAAAAGGTAAGCAAAAGAAAAATACTATGTGAACTTTTAGTGGAAATCAGAAAGGGAATTTCACATTAAAAAATGTTTAATTCTCCATTCTCCGAAGCACCTAGCATATTTTTCCAAAAATGAAATTTCAGGTGATTTAAAAAAAAAAATGAAATTGTCAACCTTCACAATAGGAAAATAAAATCATTTAACACAATTAGCTTTCACATTTTTTTTCTTTTATAGGCGCGACTACTAGAGTAATAGCGCGTTTCTTGACGTGGTTTTGGGTGAGTTCGTCCCTCCCACACCTATTTATGTGAGTGTCACCTATTGGCTAACGGGCCTCACTTATGCCCGAAGGGGGGGGGGGGGGGGTCGTGAGTGAGTTTTGTATAATTTTATGCTTGAAAAAAGCCCGGGTGGACCGGAACTCATTTTGAAAACCTTTGGGTTGGTAGACTGGCGCGTTGCCATGTTGCTACCACTGTCCCCTCAAAAAAACGGATATACTTTCCCTAAAATATTTGTCTCATGACACTCTTCCTATATATAGAAGAAGATATATTCTATGAATATGAATATGAAAATATTTTTCTGTAAATATACGTAGTTATATAACTATATATATTCAATATAATTATAAAAAAGTAATAGTTATATATTATACTTAATACAAGTAATTGTTTTATTTGGGTAATCACATAATTATAGAAAATTAAATTATATTCTGTTTTTATTGTAAATTTTTCATTTAGTGTCTACATATAATTACAACCTATAGAGAGCATGTACCAAATATTTTTAATTGGTTCAGAACATGTTCTTTTATAATAGCTTTGATAAAAAATAAATAATACACAAATTATTTCATTATTCACCAAAAATGAGTCCTCGCCTTCTAAGTATCATTCATAAAGGATCTGTTGTGAAATTTTATCAGGGAGTTCTATTTGTGAGCAAGAAGTTACACAAAGGAAAATTACCAACATAACTTCTAATACTCTTTCTGAAACTCAAAGACATGTTAATTTTTAAATCATAAGTTTTAAAACCAATTTAATTGAATGATGGTGTAATTTTATAAGAAAAATGATTATATTACTTTAAAAATTTACATAAATTTCAGTATCATAAAAAGAATAAATTTTAAGAAATATTTATGAAATATACTCTGATTTTTTGTATTATTTATTTACAATAAAAATATATATCTTCCTCTTGTTTCTTTATACAGGAAATATATGTATATAACAGATGTTGTATAAATCTAATATTTACACTATTTTATTTAGAAACTTTACTGCATTTTTGAACAATGTTTTGAAAATATAGTTGAAGATTTCTTTCTGTTGATAAAACCAGTGAATGTCGTTAGTGATGTAAGTGTGGGCCACTAGTCACTTACACAGAAAGCCCACATGCACATCACACCGCCAATCACTGATATTGAGATTCTTTCTTCAGAAAAATGTTAACAAGAAGAACCAATAGGAAGTTAAGAATCAGCATTCTAAAAAAGAAAGATAAATTTGTTTGTTTATAAAATTATAATCAAACACTTACTTGTTACAATCACTGGTATTAACAGTTAATTGTGATTCTGTTTTATTTTAGAACAACTAATAAATAAATAAATAAAAAATATGAAGAATTCTGGAATTTTTTATGATTTTTTCCCTGAATTTTAAAAAAATATTCAGCCTCTCTAGTGTCCAATCAGTTTTAAGCTCTTGCAGTCAACATACAAATACATATATATACTAACCCCAATGGCTAGTCATTCCTTTAAAGATAGCCACTAATGGTTACTCCTCCTCAAACATTTCACCCGATATACAGTGGTAAAATAATAGAAATATGTGAATTTTCATATATAATAAACATAAAATAAAAAAAAATTCTAAAGAAACAAGTGTCACTCCCACCAAAACTAATATTTGATTAAATATAACCCTCATTTTTTCCCTTCCTCCCCCTCAAAAAAACATTCTTCCACCACAGAATATTTTATGAACTCTTTTGATTCTTCATTATCACAATATTAGATTAAAATGTACTTCACAAAGTTTCACAAACTGACCAATTTATATTTTTTATTTTTTGGTGGAAGGGATATTACCTGTTTTATTTGGTGAGGAGTAGAGTGGAGTGGAGAGATCATCAATGGTCACGATAAAATTACATTTCACTTCCAGCTGTCAAAATTACTTTGCTTTTAGACCAATTGAAATAATTATAATGTTTCTTTAGATTGTATTTCTTTAGCTGAAACATTCTTCATCTTGAAATTATCATTAATAGTAAACAATTAAATGATAGTATTCAACAGGTGTTTTGTTCATTGACAGTTTTCATGAATTAATACTATTTATTTATTTTATTATTTTTTTGTTGAGGATTGTTTTATAATATTTAATTAAAAAACCTGTTTCATAATATATACTACACTTTTTATAAATTAAAAAAAATATATAATCGCCTAAAGGTCAAAAACTTTTAGAATAAAAATACAATGTTCTTAATACATACATTTATTCTTTTCTTTGATGTTTCAGGGATAATGTGTCCCCCTCTTCAACATTATATAATTCACTGTTTTTCTTTCTTTTTTAATAAGTTCACCTTATTTGCATTTAAATTATTTAAAAAAAACAACTGAATGATGATGCTGAAGAGAGGGACATAGTATCCCTAAAACATCCAATAAGAGAATAAATATATGTATTAAGAACATTGTATTTTTATTCTAAAAGTTCTTGACCTTCAGGCAATTATAATTTTTAATTTAAAATAATATAAATATATAATTTAGATTTGATTTTCAATTATATGTTGAAATAAATAATTAATGAGATTGTCCGAGGTAATTAACCTGAAAATAATTAATACTTAACATTAATTCAAATTTTAAAGGTTGTATTTAAAATAATCATGTTAAGTTGAACTCCTACAAATCAAATTGATTTCCGGAAGAAAAAAATATCTACATTAGGTAGGGAATAATAATTCTCTTTTTTCAATAAAAACATTCTTGAATATTCTAGGAATCTATATTACCTCCTCTCACCCTCCCAGCCCTTCAAACAGAAAACTCTTATATATTTATTTTTTGATAAATATTATTAGCACATGTAAAATGTAGCCATTTTATATGATGGTAAAAATCTGCAATTGAATACATAATTAGAGTTCTGAAACCCTTCAAAATGATTAATTTTAGCTTGTATTGTACCAATGTATGCAGGTTTTAGCATGTATTATATACTCATGATGTATGAAGCATATATTTATTCATATCAATGATGAAAAGTAATGATTTTCCCTTTTTTTTTAGCGACCTCGAAAAAAAAAGGAAATGCATTAATAGAGGTTTGACTATATAAATTGAGCTAAGCTAATAAATATATCCAATGTGAATATATATTTTTATTCAATCCTAATAGCAAGTAAAATATTATGCAACAATATCACTTAGGATATATAATGAAACTATAAGGATGAATAAATTGATATTTTAATGTACCTATTTTTTTTAATAGGAAAATACTTTATATGTTTTTTCTTCTTCAGAAAAATCAACTTTAATTTTTCGGCAAACAGTCCTAATACATTTTCAAAATTTCATAACTCGTCTTAGGTAAAACAAATTATTATCTATAAATAATAATATAAAAATATCTTACGAAAATAATTTTCTGTTTTAAAAGTTGAGAAAACAGAAAAAACCAATGGCAACGGTAACATAAGGTTAGAGTGATGACCAACACGATGGAGCGAGGGTCCCAGAGTTTCTGGTTCGGAGCGGCTTAGTTTTGATTTCTACCTATGTGAGTTAATATTTATTAATTGGATAATGGAAAAACAATAAAGACGTGAAAAGAACAACTTTATATCATTCTTATATATAAATATCAACTAACCAGTGGCGTATCTAAGGGGGAGGGGAACCGATCTGGACCCACTTAAAGGGGCCCACGATAGGTACCTTTTTTTTACTGTAACAAATTACACTTTCTAAGTTAAAAATTGCTGGATTTTTTTTTCGGGAAAGAACCTTATAAATAAATTTCCCGAAATTAAAAATAGCCTGGGTATGCATCTATCTACCAGGTGGTTTTTTCTTGCTTTGAAATTTAACGAGCAATGTGATATGTTTTAAAAATATAATTCATCTATTTTATTTAGCATTAAACTAACAAATTAAAACAATTAAAACTGTTGAAGTTATAGTTATATTACCTAGTAGAAATAAAATAAAACTCGAACGAAAAATATTTATTAATATGTGTGTTTATAAAAGATATGGCACAGGAAAATTTTATATAATTGTGCAACTACTTTCTGTTTCGAATGATAATATGAGGATTGCCTTAAACGAACATAAAGATTAAGAAATGGGAAAGTGTAAAATTTCTTATACAAACCCTTACTGAACAGGGAAGAATTCGACTAGTGTATGAAGCACATGTCTATAATTTTACGGATTTTTTTTTTTTTAAATTGGATTAAAAATAAAATGTGAACCGTGACTTTTGAATTCATATGTTTTTAAGTAAATTTGACTTGAAATAAATATTACAATTTAAATAGTGGATGCTAAAAATATGGAGAACTAATTTAGCATACTTACCAAGAGGAGAACTGCTGTGGAATGGAGGCAGTTGGATGAGTAGTGCACTGACACCGTCGTCAGCATGCCTATATTCCCATCGTATCAGCAACATTGGAGACAATGTCTTATCAGCAATCCTAGAAACAGTAGCAACCAAGAGATCTGAGCATTCTTTAGGAAAATTTAAAATACTATCTTGTTCTCATCACTTATTAAATATATGCTTGGAAAATTTTTATCTGTACGAAAAAAAAAGTTGTTTTTTAAAAATTCAATTAAGACATGATTCCACAAAAATCCATCTTCATAGTCGGATGTCTTCTTATTTTGTAATACTTGCGTGAATCGGCGCTGTTTTATAAATATAATAATAAATGTATGCTTTGCACTATATTTTAATTTACGTATTAATTACCTTTTCTATATAGTGACCAAAGCAGTAGGCCACATTTTATCAAAGTTCTCTTTGAATAAAACATTAACCCCCCGAATTTCTGAGCTCTAAGACCAAAAAGAGCACAAAAAATAAAAAATAAAAATACTTCCTGGTCATATTTTAGAAATAAATTAAATAATCGCGATACTTTCGAGATATCTTTTATATCATTGAATACGAGTAAAAGCAACATGAACGGCTAAAACCTCAATCATTTATGGGAGGGGGGAGGGTTGAATGTAATATGATAGATTAACTCCACAGTTCTTGACAAAAAATTATTACGACTTTTGAAAATGTTGATTCAAAATTGTTTTCGTTTTATCACAACTTTATAAGAACACCATTCAGATTCATTGGTTTAATAAAGAAAATGAAGCTTTGTTAATGGAGTCAAATTAAGAAATTTGTGTTTGTCCATTCTATATGGAGTGGATCCTATGTGATGCACTATTCCAGTATAAGCATAATTTGCTTTGTTAATGAGTACATAGTTTTGATAAAAATTGAATTTTCTAATATTTATAATCTTTACACTTTCTTGAGACTGGTTAATTTTGTTTAAATAAATAATTCAATTTTTATCCCTTTTTGTCTCAACACATTTTATTTTTCTTATAAGTCTGACGTTTCGGCCAATCCGGCCGTCCTCAGGGACATTTTAATACAATTTTGAAACTAAAAATATTTAAACATTCAACTTCATGTAGGCTATTCTGCCCAGGTCACAACAACAATTCCTAATTAGTAAACTTTTACATTAAAAACAAAAATTAAAGTTCATTTATCACAGTCATTTGTTAAATTGGCCGAAACGTCGGACTTATAAGAAAAATAAAATGTGTTGAGACAAAAATGGATAAAAATTGAATTTTCTTTTTATTGGTTTTTTGTTTTAACAATCACCATAAGTGATGTTACCCTTTTCTTTTTCCCTTCTCCAATAATATAAATTTAAAAATAATTTATAAGTCGGATCTAATTTGTACAAAAACTGTCTGTACAAAACTTATTTGACTATTTTTAAAGGGATTGAATCAACCAGCTATCAAACTTTTTTTCATGGTGGTAGCTCCTTAGTTTTTATATCAATGATGAGGAATTATTGAGAAAAAAAAAATTTAATAGATTGCGACATGTTCTTAAGATTTAATTCATTTTTTTAAAAATAAATTATATCATCTGCTCAATTCTCAATTTTATTTTTTTATATACTAGAAAGATTTTAAACTTCATAAAAATTTTAGAAGAAAAGCCAAATATATATTAAAACCAAAAGATCCAGATATGCTAGAACAATTATAGTGACTAATATAATCCTATGCAAATTTACAGAGTTTTTCTTATTTTAACTCTTAATGCTTCATAAATTGTATATTCGCACATTATTCCAAGATCAACTAAACGAAGTAACAATTAAAATTAATAGTAACAATTAAACGAAGATATGCAATATGAAACTAACCGACATTCTTGTGAAAATGTCTTTTATACGCTATATGGATAATTCATTCCAAGAATTTTAATTTCACAACAAAAACCCAAGGAAGTTCCTATCTCATAGAACTTCTGTGCCTCGGGTTTCTGTTTTATAATTCTTTAAAAACTGTTATCTGTATAGCTTTTATGAAGCAAAATATCGATTGGTTCCTCATTGCATAGTTGTGTTCGATTCAATAGCAACTGATTTTTTAAAAGTAATCATAATTTATTTTTTTTATGAATTTTGCTATAATGATAGACGGCTTCTCAGTGCCGAATAGCGTTACATGGACCAAGTAGATACAAGGACTAATAACATCGTGAGAAAACATGAATCTGTAAAAAGTTAATCATAGCTGATCCAAAGGTCACTCTTGCGTTTACTCATCCGTGAATTAAACACCAAGACGTAGGTCTAATACATTTAATAAAAACTATATTCAGTCAAAAGTCAAAATTGATGACTGTCAAAGTTGGTAAGGGAAAAAAAATGGTAGCTGTTGCAGAAGTTACAAAAAATTCATTTCTGAGTTCTTACAAGTAAGAAATGCACGTTATTATTATTATAATTATCATTTTTTTTTTTTTAGAAAAAGGTTCAATTTTTACCTAGACTATTTAACGGATACAAAAAATTTCATTAAAAAATAAATATTGAAGTATTAAAAGTACACGCCCCCTGAAGTTTATTTTATTCGAAAAAACCTGAAATGTTCATTCATTTTTCATTCTTAAAGTGCTACCAATGGGTAGTTTCTCTACACGCCCGTATCACTTCATTTTAACTGAGATCAAATTTACTAAATGTATCATAATGTACAGTTGTAAATAGCAATAAATAAATAAATTTTATTTGAAACTCTATATCTTTCATACTACCTACAACACTAAAATATTTCATAGTGCATTATTAAAAGTAGAGTAAATTGTTTAATAAGCTCTAATAGAGAGCTACAACGATTTTCGAGTTTTTTTATAAATCAACGGTTTTTTCTTAATAATATTTAGTGAATTAACTTTGGTGATTATCATAGAAACTGTTACTCCTACGATGTATAAACCTTATCGACTATATTGTAGTATATTCAACAAGCTTTAGTTTAAGAGCTAATAGGCATTTGCACATCTAATAGTCCTGCGATATATTCGTATAGTTTTTCAGAAATCAAAAAGTTTTTTCAAAGAACGAGAAATCAACATCTGACGAATATCTTGGAAAGCGCTATTCCTACACCGACTAACACTCTTTATTTGATTGTAGTTATGATACTTGACAAAATAAATTCACAAAATATTGATTTTTCTTTATTTGGAATAAAATGTTGCTTTTTGAAAAACTGTATTAAATTGATCGTATTGAAGATAAACAGATCTAATAGGGCTCATATTTCAGCCGAATTTACTGTACTTTATATGATGTTCTATTATGTTGTCTAGTGTTGTTGGTAGTTTCAAAGATATGAAGCTCCGAATGATAAATTAATTTTTTTGAACATTTTGAAACAGCCACCATTTTTTATTCCCCCTCACTGTAAATGATAGACCCATCAATTTCTACTAGTATTTGTACATAGTGGTTATTAAAGTAATAAAAAATTAGGGAGAAATAACTGATTTTCTTCCTACCTGCAAGTACTTCAGTAGAAAAATAATTATCTTTGATAAGCAACATGCAATGAATGTACCGAAAAAAAATTTTTTTTTAAAATAAAAAAAAATTAATTCAACGTTGATGGGTTGTGTGAATTTTAACCATACTTCTGAATAGTGTTATAAAATGATTTTCGAAAAAAAAGGATGTTTTAAAAAATCTAAGTAATTCAAGGATGGAACGAAGAAACTTCAAAATAATTTAAATTCAATTATTTAGATTTCATATGGAAACATGTTCAGTCAAAAAATTAATTGAAAAGTTGTTATTCTCCTAAAAGAGAGAAACTTTAATTGTATTTTTCCTAAAGTTAGTAAAAAGCCATATGTTTGATGCCAACAAGATCTGGGAAGAAACAGTTTTTTTTTTTTCAGATGCATTGGATATGCTTGCTAAATTATATACTTTACACTAAGCTGAATATAAATATGAACCTCAATTTTCCTCCATCATGTTAAGTACTTTTTTTTTTTTTTTTTTTGCGAAATGGGTTTGCAAAAGACATACATTAATTGAAAAAATCGCCATTTTAGTCTATCTCCACACTAACACTGTGATGGAATGGTAAAAGTGCCCCAGAGGGATAAATACTTACCGACTTACCCACACGAATAATTAATTAATCTCATTATATTTTTTCCGAATCATATTTAAAATAAAGAGCCGTTATTAAAAAATAACTATTTAATTATTATGGAAACAGGAAAGCATTAGGGATATGAAACTTTGATAATTGGAATATCATAGTCCAACAGTTCAGGGAAAAAAATGTTATTTGACACAAATTTTTGATAACTTTAACGAACTACATATAGTTATTAGTCAAAATTGATGTTTTTGCCAACCATAGGGAGGGATGAAAATTGCTTCTGTTTCACAACGTAACAGAAATTAATGTTTCATTTCGAGCTTCATATCTTTAAAATTACCCTAAACGCTAAAAAGCGTTATCATGCTATTGAACATCACATAAATTACAGTAAATTCGGCTGAAATATGAATATTAGATCTGTTTAAGTTCACTTTAATATAGTTTTTCAAAAAGCAATTTTTCTAAGATCTTTACTAAAGCTTTGCAGTAAAAAATGAACGCTGAAATATCTACCGCATTAATGAAAGGCCCAAATGTGACCTCAGTGGTTTGTGGTTTCCAGGGTCCCGGCAATTTTTTTATTCTTATGATGTACTTGTAAGTTTCCTATTTTATTAAAATAAAAGTTTATAATTATATTGCACATAATAATTGACTTACCCTCGAAAATAGCTCATTTCGGACTCATATTTTAGCACTTTCCTTTAAATTATGTTTTATTAAGTTTCAAGTGGACTTGAATATATGGAGCACCGAATGATAAATTAATTTTTTCTTTTACATTTTGAAACAGCCGCCATTTTTTATACCCTTCACTGTACTTGGCAGACCGATCAATTTTGACAAATAATTATATTATTGTTCACTAAAGTAATTAAAAATAACTGACATAACTGAGTGAAATAACTGACTTTTTATGTTTTTGTACTACAATTGCATAAGTAAAAAAAAGTATTTTCTTTGATAAACAACATGTTATGTGCTGAAAAAAATTGTCTTCTAATAGAAACAGTTAATTCAACGTTGATGGGTTGTGCGAATTTTAACTTTTGAACAGTTTTATAAACTTATTTTCGAAAAAAAGGACGTTTTAAAAAAAAATAAGTAGTTCGCTGAAAAATTTTTGGAAAGAAGAAACTTCGAAATCCTCAAGGAAAGAAATTAATTGATGAGTGCCACGAACTGCTGCTTGATTGAAAAATAGGTAGGAAAAAAGTTTTTTTTTTTTAAATATTTATTTATTGCTATTTACAACTGTGCATTATAATACATTTAGTAAATCTGATCTAAGTTAAATTGGAGTGTTACAGGCGTGCAGAGAAACTACCCATTGGTAGCACTCTGTCATTTTACATTAGCTGGTCTCGTGGCCATCTTCTTTTCAGGCGCCTCGGAGGATTGTCAGGAATTAAAGAGGATGCAAGGTTAGAAACTAGGGGGTTTGAGCGGTTAGGGAGTTTATAATGGAAGGAGTGATATCTGGTTCGTGCTAGATCGGTTACATAGGGAACATTAAGGTCTTTATGTATGATCTTATTTGTGACAAAGTAAGGAGCATTGAGGATTTTGGATTGCAAGGATTGAATACGAGAGGAATTCGAAGGTTTATTGGAGCCCCAAAGCTCAACTCCATATGTCCAGATTGGCTTTATTACAGCCATGTAGATCAGTCTTTTCTAATGTGTTGGAAGTTTAGACCGTTTGTCTTGTAAGTGCTGTAATAATCGAAATCTACGTGCAGTTTCCTGTCTTTTCAGTCTTGTGTGAGGATTCCAGGTCAATCGTTTGTCCAAATGTAGTCCAAGGTAGCGGGATCTGTTCGACAGGGGTAAGAGTAACATCATTAAATGAAACTGTAGGGCAGTCAGTAGGTTTACGACGAAGGGTAAAGGTGATTTGATGGGATTTGTTGTAATTTATCTTAATCCTCCAATTCCGACACCATTCTTCGAGGGCTGTGATGAAAAAATGTTAAACTTGTTATTCAGTTCCAAACTTTGCGCTAATGCTCTTATCAAAATATGATCTTAATTTGAATTTTACGTTTTTAATTTTTAGCTCTTTTTCTTACTTTTTTAAAAAAAATTATGCCTAATTACACCAATTTTAAACATTATTATTTAATCAAAAACTAGTTGTTTTGCCTTACAATTGCCAACACTTCCCCTTTTGCATATAGGAATAATTTATACTTATGAATTGTAAAAATAAAAATTATGAATATTAAATTTCATTATGGATATTTCCATTCCATACTGCCGTTTACTCTCCGGCTCGTAATTATGGATCCATGTTTCGCCACCAGCAATAATCCTGTGTAAGAAGTTGATAACGAAACAAACCTAGCAGCTTGAAACTTGCATAGACATAACAACAAATAAACAAAGCATGCGTCACAAACGCAAAACGACAGTACTACCAACATAAACAAAAAAAAAACTGAATTGCGAATAAATATTGACCTACCTAAGTACTTTCAATTGTTGATATAATTTTTTAGAAAGCAATATTTCATTAAAAATGTACTGAAAAATCAGTAGTCAGTGAATTTATTTATGTAAATTTATATCTCAGAAACCATTTGACGTACATGTGTCTGTAAGCACTTAAATTAAAGCTATTTTAATGTGCTATATAGTAGTTTATGATATTTATCTTCGGAGGAGTTGTAGTTATCATATTTGCCAAACTAAATTCACAAAATGTTGATTCCTAGTTGTTAGGACAAAACTTTAGGCTTATGAAAAACCATATTTCAGGAAACAATGAACGTACAGATGCCTATTAGCATTCAAATGTACTATAACGTAGTCGATAACATTTATTTTAGTTGGGATAGTAGTTGATATGATAATTGCATATGAATATGAATTTGGCATATGAAATTTAGTTCAAACAACTGGAACAACTACTTTGTTGGTAGTTTCAAAAATATGTGTCGAGGTGGGTTCTTCTCTTGACTATTCTGCTTGTCCAGAAGGCCTTGACATAACGCGTTCAATTAAATAAGATAAGGAAGTTGACAAGGAGGAAGACTAGATAGGATGAGAAAAACGGGTGACACCAATTATATCTCGGAGGATGGTAACCTCGTTCTACCGGGTACTATTCCGATAAATACAAGGGATGAATGCAGGAAGGTGCCCTCGTCCTGCCGGGTACTATTCCGACAATGGCAACAGAATTGTGTAAGCCCGGGGGGTAGCTAGCCGCCGGAGGTTACGAAGAAATAAAAAGAAGAGGAGAGAGAAGTGACCACAGAGATGACAGAAATTTCATATAAAATAAAATAGGCTGGTTTGAGAAAATACCTAGACCGCTCTTTGAGAATAATAATAAGAATAAGATATTTGTTTAATAGTTTGTCTGAATATAATACTAAGGTTCTCTTGCGCTGTAAATTAATAAGAATAAGATAATTGTTTAATAGTTAATCTGAATATAATAATAAGGTTCTCTTGAGCTGTAATTTAATAAGAATAAGAAAATTGTTTAATAGTTAATCTGAATTTAATAAGGTTCGTGATACTTTTTTTACAACATACTTTACAAAATCGTGAGATACTTTTTTTTATCTTTTCATTTATACCCACACCTGTCAAATACAAAATTGACAATCAGCGGACTGCCTGACTGTTATATTAATTAAACAAATAGCATATTAGTGCACCCCTAACCATCTTCTCCTCATATATATTATACAGGGTCAACAATCTTCTCATAATTTTACATTTTACATCTGTTAAAAAGGGAATACGTATTAGGTTTAAAGGGTAAAACTGTATTTAGATATGTGAATAAATAACGGGGAAAGAATATTTTCAATTTGAGATATTATTTTCCTCTTCGGTTTCTCACATCTCTTAAAAAAAAAAATCAATGCTATAATTAATATAATTGATTACTTATAGATTACAGTTTAGCTTTGATGCTTTGTTGATCACTAAGAATCAAAGCTAAACTGTAATCTATAATTAATATAATTGATTACTTATAGATTACAGTTTAGCTTTGATGCTTTGTTGATCACTAAGAATCAAAGCTAAACTGTAATCTATAATTAATATAATTGATGGCTTATTGATGGTAATGGCAATGGCAGATAACAATACTAAACATAAGATCTTCCAATTAAAATCAACTATAATGAAATTTATTACAAATAAATAATAAATTGTTATAGGCTATATCCAAGCAAATGAACCTGGGAAGATTCAATACTTGGGTACTCCATGGCTTGTTGTGGAACCAATCCTTTTTTTTAAGTCTTATCAGGATCATATTAACAAGACAATTATGCATATTATTACATAAATGGTTTATAATTTATATTTGTATAAGTGGATACCTGATACTGCTAAGAAAAAAGAAAGGATGATAGTGTGTCAGTATTGCCGAAAATGGTTTCCTCATTCCATCATTACTCATCATGAAAAATTACATGTGAAAGGAAGTATAACATTTAATTGTACATCCTGTAACAAAGGTTTTAGTGAAGCAGATGA
The DNA here is from genome assembly GCF_000696795.3 of Halyomorpha halys. Taxonomy (NCBI): domain Eukaryota; kingdom Metazoa; phylum Arthropoda; class Insecta; order Hemiptera; family Pentatomidae; genus Halyomorpha; species Halyomorpha halys. Next base: position 736,841 of record NW_027116617.1, on the reverse strand, counting down.
TTTCATAAATCAGTTGTGAAGATATACAATATAGGATAATTTAAGACTGGACCAGATGATGAACAAATGGCCAAAATGTCCCCCAATGGTTGAATAAAAAAGATTACAAAATATTGAACCCTTAGACAAAAATTAAATGAGGAAGTTTCAATTTACTTTTGATTCATCAAGAAATTTCCAGCTGGTTTGTAAGTTCTTGAGAAAATGTACCTGATTAAGATTAAGTATTATGTCAAGCATGTTGTTAAAAACGCTTTGGTACTAAAGATTATGTGTTTTATAGATGTATGTATATATAGTGTAGATGTATGTATATATAG
>NW_027116617.1:728206-729071 GCF_000696795.3 Halyomorpha halys | reverse complement strand
ACAGCAGTTCAAGCGAGTTAGATCTTTTTCCTTCTTCTATTTTTTGACATTGTGCTTTCGCCAATACTTAACTTATATATATATATATATATATACACACACAAATACATAATAGTCAGGAAACTATACTGACAATGTACTTAGTAGTTTTTTTTTAAAAATAAGGATTATAGAACCCATGTTAGAACCAAGTGTCCAGCAAGGCTACCCTATGCATAACCATCAGAGGGGAGGGGGTTAAGGAATTAATAATTATGACATATTATAAAAAAAAAAACACTACAACTATCAGGAAGAGTGATTTCTTGGAAGGAACTGTCCTTGTCTCCAATTGTTAATTGGTTTTACCACTACTTGTTTTAACAATAATTCCATGGCTTCTTACTTACTAATATTTCTTTTAAAACTTTAACTCCACCAATAAACCCATTATCTTGCTGCTATCACTTTACTCCATAACATACCAAAATTAATATAATGTTTGCACATCTAAGATTATGATTTCTTGGCCTGTTCTCGGCTGCCCTTCTCCCTTTTACAACCCTGAGTTCCAATGTTGTCTTCCACATCCAGTAGACAGTTAAGTTGGGTCTACATCTTCAAAGCCAACCACATTCCAATCTCTAGACATGTCCCAACCAAGCTATGCTGCCCTTCTTTATGGTTAATATAGTATCCTCTGATCCAAACAAGCTCCTTAGCTCTTCATTCACTAAAGATTCCCTTTATTAGTTGAACCATAGATTTTTTGAAAAGATTAATAATCATATTGTAGCGAGAGGGAGCAAGCGGTGCGATCACAACTCACCAGAGCACAGCACCTGGAGCCTCACTGAAGCTCCCAAATTTACATATTGCATTATTT
>NW_027116617.1:725586-728156 GCF_000696795.3 Halyomorpha halys | reverse complement strand
ATATATAGTGTAGATGTATGTATATATAGTGTAGATGTATGTATATATAGTGTAGATGTATGTATATATAGTGTAGATGTATGTATATATAGTGTGTATACAAAATATATTTTGTTTATTAAGTGTCTTAATGCATGGTAGATTTTTTTGTTTAAAGAACTTTAAATTAAATTATGAGAAGATTGTTGACCCTGTATAATATATATGAGGAGAAGATGGTTAGGGGTGCACTAATATGCTATTTGTTTAATTAATATAACAGTCAGGCAGTCCGCTGATTGTCAATTTTGTATTTGACAGGTGCGGGTATAAATGAAAAGATAAAAAAAAGTATCTCACGATTTTGTAAAGTATGTTGTAAAAAAAGTATCACGAACCTTATTATTAAATTCAGATTAACTATTAGATAATTTTCTTATTCTTATTAAATTACAGCTCAAGAGAACCTTATTATTATATTCAGACTAACTATTAAACAATTATCTTATTCTTCTTAATTTACAGCTCAAGAGAACCTTAGTATTATATTCAGACAAACTATTAAACAAATATCTTATTCACACAAGTACTCACAACAAAGTTCTTAAATACAGATAATAACAAATAACACAAGAAGGAAGTTGAATAGTAGGGAAACGGCGGGAAGGTAGTAGAGGATTTCACTACTAACATTTCCCAGTAGAAATTCCCGCTAGTGGGAAAAAATCTCTATCGAAGTTGGGGGAATTTATTTTACAAACGAGCAGCTGGGAATCGGTCACCTCCGGAGACTCTCGGCTCCGTTCGGGACCGTCAGTATGCTCACGTTCGGAAAAATTGGGCTTCCGCCATTTTGGGGGAGTTGAGGTTTTTTTATTATTTTTTTTATTTCCCAAACCTCTTTATTCATAAATATATATACGATACGGATTTATATGTACAATAATAGTATATAAATAAATTTTTACAATTTTTCTTGTTTTACCTTACGGCATTATAAGATTAGCAAAAACATAGTCCGCTGAAGGCGACAGGGAGCTGAGGTAAACATTTACCGAGTAATTATTCCGTTAAGTCTAAAAAGGTTGGTGAGAGGCACCGCCTGTGAGTACGCATTTATTTGCAGTTCAATTTATTCCCTTTTACCAACTCTCTTTATTGTTTTGAATTATTTACAATTTTGATGTTTTTTAAAATTGTATTATTATTATTATTTACATATTTACAAGTGAATTGATACAATAATTGTATAGAATAAACGTGAATGGCGCTCCTGAGTGACGCGGCTTGAAGCTCCTCGTCTCAGTGGGAAGCTCGATGTTAGTACGACCGGTATTGTATAGGCAGTGCCGCTATAAATGTAATTAAAAAGTAGCTTATTACTTTTATCTTCGTAGTAGTCGCTTTCATGATATTTGTCCAAATAAATTCAAAAAATGTTGATTTCTAGTTATTCGTACAAGGTTTTTGATTTATGGAAAAATCTATCTCACGAAGCACTTGACATATAGAAGTCTGTCAGCTCTCAAATTAAAGCTATTTTAAGCTACTATAAAGTAATTAATAACATTTATTTTCGTTGGACACCATCAGCCGGAATGGCCCCTCCCCATTTCTTGTAAGCTCCCCCAGCTATCATGCCACCATGTATATAACCGCCTTCAGAGGACCATGCTTTTGCTCATCTTATAATTCCATACGGCAAACGAAGATATCGTGTAATTTTTTATATATATAATGTATTGTGTTATATATTTGTATTCTGTAACCATATATAAAAATAAAGAGGTTTGAAAAAAAAAAAAAAAAATTGATATCTAGTTGTTCCGATCAAATTTTATGTTTTTATGAAATTGTCTTATACTATCATCCCAATGAAAATAAATGTTATCAAGTACATTATACTATATTCAACTAGCTTTAAATTGGGTGCTAATAGGCATCTGTACATTGAATGTTTCCTGAGATATAGTTTTTCATAAGCCAAAAGATTTGTCTCAACAATTAGGAATCAACATTTTGAGAATTTATTTAGGCAAATACTATAACTACAACTCCTTCGAAGATGAATATCATAAACTACTTTATCGCTATACTCGCTAAAATGTATGTACTGACAGACATGTATACGTCTATTGGTTTCTGAGATATAAATTTACATAAATAAATTCACTGACTACTGGCTTTTCAGCACATTTTTAATGAATTTTTTTTTTTTCAATAATTTTATCTTGGGAACTATTGACAGTAAATAGCTCATTTAGGGCTCATATTTTAGCACTCTTCTATTTAGTTTCAGGTAGATTTGGAAATATGGAGCTCCTAATGACAAATTAATGTTTTTCAAGGCTTTACAACAGCCGCCATTTTTTATTCCCCTCCAACTATACTGATGAGGTGAAAAAACTGACTATTTTTATTCTCATAGGTTCTTGCACTACTGTACCAGATAGATAATATTGGAAAAAAAAAATGTAAAATACATCAAAAGGAATATTTTGACTGCGTGTTGATAAATTTATGGAGTTTAAAAAAATTATTTGTAATGGGATATAGTGTGTATATATATATATATATATAAGTTACGGACT
>NW_027116617.1:712818-715249 GCF_000696795.3 Halyomorpha halys | reverse complement strand
CGAGCAGACATGTACCGACCCTTCTCGGTCACAGCCGCATGGACTAGGCCAATAAATAAGGGACTCTAAATCCCCTAATTTGATCTTAGATCCACAGCCTTCTTCCAGGTCTAGTCATAGCACTGGTGGCTTACACTCAACTTGAGATAGAGAAGTTCTTTGCCAATCTATTCTCATAAGAGTTGGTTTTTATTATGCTCACCTTAGACGATGGCCGATCTCCTCTCCCTTACTCCAGCAATGTTATTCCGTCCGCTTCATCTCGGCAACTAAGATTGTAACCTAATCCTTAACGGTTACACTGATCCGTCCGCTTCATCTCGGCAACCAGTGTAATTTCCCGTCTCTAGTCCGTCCGTTTCATCTCGGCAACTAGAGCTGCACCTAGCCTTATCAGCTTACTGGTCCGTCCGCTTCATTTCGGCAACTAGTAAGCTGGCTCCTATCATGACAATTCTAGTCCGTCCGCTTCATCTCGGCAACTAGAACTGTTACTCTGTCTCAGACTCTCTCACCTAGACCTCCTCTATCTAGTCAGTGTCCAGGGCTCATCCCCTGGCACGGCCTTCCATTCTAACCTATTAATGAATACGCCTTGTCGTGGGCCTTCTGCAAAGTCTATATCAGGCTGGAGAACCGCCTAAGACCAGACAACTCCGACAAGTGGTGACCCCGACGAAGAGAAGTCCGACACGATCCAAGCCGTCGCAGAGAAGCGGGAAGTGATCCAAGCCGTCGAAGAGGATCCCGACGTGATCCAAGCTGTCGAAGAGAAGCCCGACATGATCTCAAGTCGTCACAAAGAGGCCTGACGTGATAAGTCCGTCATAACAAGTCTCGACACAAGAAGGACTTACTAAACGAGGAATAATAGATAACTAGAGAGATAACAAACAATACCAAAAGAGATGGCAGGAAAATCTTCAAATCAGGAAAAAAAGAGAAGAGACACAAGGAAAACCAGTAGGACAAACTAATAGGAGACAACAGAATCCAGCGCAGTTAAACCTCAATCAGGGACCCGTGTTGCGGATTCTACGGCCAAGGAAGGAAAGGCCCAAGCAATATTAAGGAGATACCACTAGCAAAGACATCTCACGAAAATTCGGCAAACGCCTAGGCACCGCTCGTAAACGCAGCACCTCATGCCTACCACCAATCAAGACGTGCTAAATCAGGACTAGACACTCTCCCAAGGCTCAAGACAAGAGGAAATTTTCAAAAGTCAACCGCGGTATCATCTTCTCGTCAAGGACCAACAGGCCAGCCAATTCTCGAGAAGACCGAAGCCTCTATTTTCCTGCTACCAGTCCGCATAGGACAGCGCAGAACTTCCTCAGACTTCGCAGGTACAGCCGGCGTAACCCACAACGAAGTCACCCGAGATGAGGATCTATGCTTCAACAACTTCTTCACTGGACCTTAAATCATGGCTGACGAAGACAAAACAATACCTATTAGCGGACCTCCTACACTGGTACGGGCGCCCACCACCTAAGGTACATCGAGACATCCCGCCAACCTGCCGCCCATGGGCCACGACTGGCGCACCGATGCAAACCCCTAGCAAGAACCGCGCTGACCGCCCACCAACTCATGGCCCCGACTGGCGCAGAGACGCTCCAACTTAAGAAGAGCTCCCGCCGACAGGCCTCACAGGGCTACATGTGGTGCTAGATAACCGAATAGGATCTCACCATGACCGCCTCACTTAGCGACATCAGGCACCTTAGATGCTTCAACTTTACCTTCAGCGGAACACCGAAATCATCCAGCCTGCTCACACATCGTGGCACACAAACTGGCGCAGCTGATGTTCTCTCCTTCTGACCTTACTGGGACTACAACTTACCAGCAATACCTAGGAGATTACAAATCAACAAGTCGTGGAGCAACTCACCGCCCACATCAGAACTTCAATCTTTTCACCCCGGAGACACACCTAAATTCCGACTTTGATAGGAACAGTAGGTGGGGGAAGATCAGTTCAGAGTTCGCTTCAACTTGAGGCGACCATTGCTGCAACTCGCTAGTTAATTCCGCTGCAATGAAAGTTACAACCCAATAAGAAAACACAACACACACACTTGAATAGAGAAGAACAACATAAACCCGAAGCAAGATGAACAGCGTACATTCCAACTAGGAAGACCAAAATACTCTCCAAATAGGAAGAATAACAACTGGACTCAATCAAGATGACCAATCAAACTCTTAGTCCACTTCTTTGATAACATCAACTACAGCGAAGTTGCCAACTCCCGAACATCCCTATGACTCCCTCATCAAGGAGAGGAGTCCTGTAGCCAGAGGGAGCAAGCAGTGCGATCACAACTCACCTGGAGCCTCACTGAAGCTCCCAAATTTACATATTGCATTATTTTGTAAAAACACATTGTCATTTTTATATATTAATAATTTCTGTACATAA
>NW_027116617.1:702900-712768 GCF_000696795.3 Halyomorpha halys | reverse complement strand
GAGCCTCACTGAAGCTCCCAAATTTACATATTGCATTATTTTGTAAAAACACATTGTCATTTTTATATATTAATAATTTCTGTACATAATACTTAGCAATATCTGTACAATGAATAATAAATAATAACAATGCAATGCACGAACCTATCTCAAGCAGACATGTACTGACCCCTTCTCGGTCACAGCCCTATGGACTAGGCCAATAAATAAGGGACTCTAAATCCCCCAATTTCATCTTAGATCCACAGCCTTCTTCCAGGTCTAGTCATAGCACTGGTGGCTTACACTCAACTTGAGATAGAGAAGTTCTTTGCCATGGTTAAACTGATCCGTCCGCTTCATCTCCGCAACCAGTGTAATTTCCTGTCTCTAGTCCGTCTGGTTCATCTCGGCAACTAGTAAGCTGGCTCCTATCATGACAGTTCTAGTCCGTCCACTTCATCTCAGCAACTAGAACTGTTACTCTGCCTCAGACTCTCTCACCTAGACCTCCTTTACCTAGTCAGTGTCCAGGGCTCATCCCCTGGCACGGCCTTCCTTTCTAACCTATTAACCGAGAGAGGCGGAGAACCGCCTAAGACCACAACCCCGACAATATCTATTTAAAAATTATGATCAATGAGAGGATTTTAACCTTTTTTTATTTCATGATTAAGTACTAGATTTTTTTAACTAACAAAAACCTTTCTATAACAACAATAGTACCTGAAAACCAGTATGATAATAAAATTTACTTGTTATACTACATAATTTCAACAAGGATATGTATAAAAATCAAAACAATTTTTTGTCACAAACACCTTTGTTCTATTGACCAATTTAGTTTATAACAAATAACACACCTTAAGCTTTAAACTGAATTTTCCATGTATATTCAATTATAAATTGTCATATACATACAGGGTGTTTTAGAGTTAATTGTACAAACTGAAAATATGAATTAAGGATCTCAAAACAAGAAATAAATTCCCTATGAAGGTATGCCCGTTAACACACTGTTTTGGAGATACTCATATCTAAAGATTTTCAGTGTTATAATGAATTAAGATTATAATAAAGACATACTTGTCCTAGCTACTTTATCAGTGAAATGTAAATATTAATATTCATACTAAATGTTTAAAGTGATCACCTTAAGATTGAGACAGGCTCAGGTATGCGTTATAGTCATGCTCTCTAAATGGCACCACTGGATTTTTTTTTTTTTGGTTTAACATTAAACAAAGTGAATGACCATAACTGCTTACAAGCTCAATCAATGATCATAACTGCTGCTGTGAAAAAAAGATTCTCAGCCTGTCTTAATATTCTTAAGTTTTAAGCGTGCTATTGTCTACCTCACTAATAAATTAGTTACAGCACATAATAATTTATTCAATTAGTAATTTACAATAAAAATCTTTAGACCTTAACTAAACATTAATGAACGTACCTTTATAGGATTTTTTTTTTCTTTTGAGATCCTTAATTCATTTAATCAGTTAAGACACTTACCATTGTAAACTAAACCAATACTTAGATGAAGGATATAGGAAAAATAAACCAATCTCCAAAAAAAAAAAATTTAATCCCTATGAGTTAACATTTTGTTGAAAATACAAAGGAGTATAAAATTAGTGTTGCTTTCTTCGGAAAGAACAACCTGAAAAAAAAAAAAAAAAGGAATAAGAAATTTGAAAACATGTCAATACTACAAAAACTTACATACTATGTAATTTGTTCCTTACTAAAAACCAGTAACTAAATAAATCAACAAAACATAAGTAAACAAATAAAAGTTAAGTTAAACTAATAGTGATATAAAAAGTGCTAAGGGTAAAAAAAAAAAAAAAAAAAAAAACATAAGAAATTCTGAATTGCGCTGTTTATTGGGAACCAGACTTCTCTGAAATATTAATTAAACTAAAATTCTAATTTTTTTTGTAATACTTTTTTATGAGTTTGAATTGATAATTAAATCCTAATTACCAATCAACCTTGAGCTACCACAACAGACAGAGCTTTTTGTTAAGAAAAAATACAATTTTCAATCATTTTTATTGATTGCGTAAATTCTTGGTAACTACCTACTGTACAAAAAAGTTATTTTTTTTATCAAATAAGATTAAATTTGTCAAAGTGGTGAGCCCTAATAGAGCTCTGAGCATTCAATAGTTTTTAAGATACAGTTTCTTAAAATCAATCTAGTTTTTAATTTTTAAGTCAGAAATCACCATTTTCTAGTATTATGGAAAATATCATGGCAATGCTATGTCTAGAAAAACCATTATAAACTACTCTATATTAGATCTAATTTTCTTCAATTATAAGTGTTAATAGATGTCTGTATATTAATCAGCTTATGATACAAAACTTTTCCTTTCTACTTTAAACTGGATCAAATTTTCTCCAATTATCTCCAAGTGCTAATAGGTGTATGTATATTAAAATTAGTTTTTGAGATACAGAACTTTAATTAAGATATGACACCTTTTCAAAGAATATCTTAATAGAAGGTATACAATCAAAATAAAAGAAAAATATATTTTACTTTCCAATACCCTACCCATATTACATTTCACTAAATTAATCGATGTTTTATTTATAATTAACTGTTAATAATTTGAAAAATGTATTAAATTAATTGGTCAATAAGATGAATGTGAAGGGAACAAAGGGATAATTCTAATACTGAAGATTCTGGATGTCAATGGAACGTAACAAATATAATCATAATATAAGATGAATGGAATATGGTCCGGGTGCGGTCAAAAAAACTCAAATAGTAAATGATTATACTATTTTTAATCATTTACTATTTCAGTTTTTTTGACCATACCCAGACCATATTCCATCCATCTATACATACGGTCAATCAATAATCTTCCAATAATCATAATATGAACACAACATACAAAAATGTTCAGTAGAAAGGTGAAGACTTTCTCAGCTTTTGTGTACAAGATCAATTTATTTCAATATCCTCCAATTTTATATTTTCAACATGATCTTTAAACTGTATAATTTAACTTCCAATATCACATGCCATAAACAACAATTTGGACACATTCTACCACCCCACCATGTCTCCAACACATCTTGTTGATCTTCGGCCCTGTCAGCACATAAGTTTAGAGAAAAAAAATAGGAGCTATCTGACCTTAATAAATAAGTTGATTTAGTAATCAATCTTTAACAATATTGATAGTTATCAATTTATATAATGTATATAACCTATATAATGTCACTTAGCCAGAGGATAAAGAAATTTAAAGAGGTTTTAGTAGATATAAGAAGTTAGAAGATCAGACCAGCTCAAAGTTGGACAGGGGAAAAAATAAATGAATTCCTAATCAGCAATAATAATAAAATGATACAAGGAGAAATTTTCAAAGATAAAATTATTAAATAAAATAGACAAATATTACAAAGTAAGTAAAAAATAAATTACTACAAATTCATAGCAATATTTATTTAAGATACAAAAACGTCTTTATTTAAAAAACATACCGGGAGGGCATACATCCTATAATGATAACAAATAACTAAATAAATTGAAGAAACAAAAATTAATACATACATGAAAAAATAAACATGGAAAAACCTGTACTCAACATAAACAGAAAGTTAAGCTATAAATAATCCATTGGAGAAGTTTGTCGGGAGGTGCGGTCAGCAAAGGACAACATAAATAAACAAAACCATATTTATTTATTTTATGCCATTGTGTGTTGTTCTTTGCTGACCGCACCCCCCGACAAACTTCTCCAATCATTAATCTACGGTCAACTATCTACACCTTATTATAAATAATCCATGTTTACTGCTATCTGACGTAGAGTAATGCTCCTCCCAACATATTTTCAAAGTTGCAGGAACATAATATTTCTAATGGAACACAATAGGGCCATAATTGATTTAAATGAGTAATTTGAACAAATAACATATTTATATTCTTGGTGTTCAATAGAAAATATTAAGCTTAATTGGATGGATACAACCATGCTATTACAGTTTACAAGATATGTCTCAAAATAGAATTAAAAAAAGTGGTAAAAGTACTAGCCAGTAGTAGGCATGACACTCCTTTCGTTATTAATATTTTACTATGGGGCAGTTATGATCGAGTTTAGTAAGATCATTTCAGATTATAATTACCATACATTTATAAGAAATCATAACAAATAACTTTTTGTAATTAAATAATAAGTAATTCAATTGTTACAGAAGTTAAAAGCTAGAATAATGTAAACATAATCTACTATCAGACTGCTTCAGGAGCAGTCAAAGCCAGACAGCTTGGAGATGATATACCTAGACTGCAAACCAGTGCCAATAAAATATGGCCCATTTACTTTATTAAAGCAGTTGCCAACTGCCACCAGAAACTGACTACCTCAACAGTATGCAGTACTAGCAAAAGTCTACCTTAACCTGTACAGCCTCTCTCTAAAAATCAATCCCTTCCACTGAATGTCATGCACCAACAGTTCCCTCATTCAAATCCCTCCCCTTTACTACAACCCTTTTCTCCTCCAATCATAATAATGAATTACTTAATGAAGAATAATATTGTATATATGCAAATATCATCTATAAATATTACTCCCTAAATACTTAAGTATTTTTTTTTATCTTATTGTTTCTTCCATGAGATTATGATGTATTAATTTTCACTTATATCAAGTTTAAAGTTAGTATGACAACACTGCCCTAACCAATATGAAATATACCCATCAATTGTTCTGAAAGTACGACAAACCAGAATAACAAAGCTATATGTCCTTTTATTTCAATAAAGGTATAACTAAATAATCAAGTAGCTAGTGTGGAACTGCATATCTCCTAAACAATTCAGGGCGAAAAATCAATAGAAATATTACTTTTAAGCATAATACTATTTCAAGAAACTAGATTGGAGTCACATTGCTTATGAGGGGACTGATGTAAACTATTCATCAACAAATCGCACCCATCGAGGCGGGATAAAGTCTCCATCCCATTTACTACTTCATGCTATTAAACTGTCATCACATACGCTATTAAGATAGTTTTATTGGGCTCAACAACACACAAAATGTATTGATACTTTATTTTTACATATTTTAAAGCCTAAGAAAACAAGAAAAACTAAGATATATAGTACTATAATGTTAAAGAGAAAACAGAAATAGGTAACAATAATTTAATTCCTTTTTAATTTATTACTCTTATTGAGATTGTTTTTAATAACTAAATATGAAATTTTTACATGTAGTTCTATGATTAATTAGAGATAATACCACATGCTACATCATACTGTTTCATAACTCTAAGAGTACTTCATTAAGAAATAATTATCAGGAAGTATTCTTCGCTTAGTAATAATCCAATAAACATTGTCATCCCTAAAATGATAGCAATATTGTTTAAAACATTATCATTGAAATGCTAACATTTGATTGGATTTATTATTTAGTAATCTTTATTTCAGTTCACTTAGAAAATTTTATCAGTGCTCAATCCATTTAATAATTTTAATGGGTTTTTTCATAAACAACTTGCATTTGTGGTCAAGACTATCTTAGTTTTCACTATATAGCAGCACCAATCCAAGTGGGTTAATAGCGGCAGTTCAATCAAAATCAAAATCAATAGCTATTTCAGACTCATCATGAATTTAATTTTAAAAGCATAAATATATATCAATAAAGAACAAATATAAATAGGTATTGATCATACACATTAAATTTTCAAAATTACAAATGAACTCACCTTCCGTTAATCTAGCTCTGCCGCCAGTAGGTTGACAGAGGATGGTGGAGCACCCAGCACAAACTACTACACTTTGAGCATGGGAAAAAACTGTTGTAATTTTATAGCAGCCTAAAAAAAAAAAAAATAAATAAAAGGGTAGAATTGAATTTCTTTACATAATTCTGTTCAACAGAATATTAAAAAGAAGTGACTATAAAAAATAAATTAGTTTTGTAACAAGCAAAGCATGACCTAGCCGTCTAACCTGGCATATCTAACAATTGAGACCTAATAGAGTTTCACATATATCAGACACAACTCCTAGACAGTAGTGATTCACTATTACCCATGATATATTTAAATTGATTATCAGAAGAGGACTAACAATTCAACTTTTAACAATTTTTTCGCAATAACAGGATACATTTCAATTTTTATATACCCCTTAGTGCATAAAATCTACACATAAGTCAAATGAACTTGCTTCACATTCATATATCAGTAACAGAAAAAACACTGCTTATTAGGATCACACAACAAATAATAAAAGTTTGAAGGAAAAATAATATTACTTCCATTCCTCAGATTAAATAGCTAAAATTGTAACAAGGATTTATCAATCTGTTAGACATGACTAAATGAAATAAACTGATAGAAACTAACAGAATATCCTTTGGTATAAAATTATATATTTCTAACAGAGTAATCCTGTGAGCTTTTTATTTTCAGTTAGACATAAATGCTGAATAATTATGCACTTACAGAAAAAAATACTCACAAAGATAGGAATTAAAACCCATGTTTTTTAATGAAAAAGCCGGCATTATAGAAGCAGAAAAAATATGCTTCTCATTTCAGGGGTAAAAACTCAAATAGAAGATGAGATTTTAACAATTCATATAATATATATGGATTATAACCCACAAAGAATAGAAACCACTGCAAAAGGCCAAATAAATAAAACAAGTATAGATGGCATATTTAAAGGACCGATCACAAACCGGGACTAAACCTGGACACTTGTTGATTTTCATAACATCCACATACAAATCACTAAGTAATAATACAGCCACAAAACTGTTGATAGTCTTGACTTAACACCAATTCAATTAACGATTGTAATCCAATCCAAGAGCTCAGGAATCACCAACAACCACATTGCAACTTATGTATAGAATAACTCAAATTTATGCATCATGGTGAACTCCCATTAATTTATAAAAATTCTGAAATATATAGGGGGAAAAAATCACATTTTAAAATATCTGCTACAGTTAAAATGCATTACTTGATTAATATTCACCAATTAGACTCACTTTCATATCTTTACAGTTACTAGGATTACAATCAACTTTATCTGCCACAAAAAAATGTAATGAATCTCTCATTTTAATAGCTGAACTCTGCATCAAATAAATGCATGCCAAATTACAAAATGACATATCAGCTAAAGTACACACCAGTAAAAACACAAAACAATAAACTATCCAAATACTAGAACTTTTCCATGTTTAGAAGAAAAACATGCAGTTCATCTGTTGAATAATCATAATTATGAAAATATTTAAAATAGCAGATAAAATTGTTTATAATAACATTAAGAGATCAAAAACACCAAAAGATATTCTGTGAATACAAACTACAAAAAACAATACTATGATGTACTGTTATAAGGATAACCAACTAATTACATTATAAAAATATGTAAGTATAGAAATAACATTAATATATAAATAATAGAACTTATTATTACCTGGGCATTTAACATCCATAAAGTATGAATTAGGGTGCTGTACTAATCTTTTCAATTTATGCTTCCTTTTCTCTTCAATTGGAGAAGGATGTAACAAATCCTTGGCAAGCTGAAAAACAAGCCTATATTAAATATAAAACAATCGAAATAAAATAAATAAACATCACTATGGAAAAACTTGATGGCAGTGTATCATACACAAAATAAACAGACACAAACCAGTGGAGCACATGTGACTTAAAGCCACATGTTCTAATTTACATCGAGCAAATACAATCAGCATATATAAACTAAGTATACATAATGAGTGATTAAAAGTAAGATATATAGCAGCATTAAATAAAAAAAATAACTTAAGAAAGGACTTACTGGCATTCTTACTGATTAACCACACGTCGGCGAAAGACAGAAAGAGCTTGCAGAGCCTAAACAGTAAAATCCCGAGCCGTTACTGAACGACTTCTAAATCGTAATTAGATCGTACACACAGGTTTGTGTATATGTGTATGTGTCTGAGTATGGTTTATAAGTATAAATATATATTATACATTAATATTATCAGAATAAATAAATTACAATATTTTTACTGACAAAAGTGAATAGAAAAATAAATATAATCATTAGTATAATTCCAAAGAGCAATGTTCAAGGGGTACTTGAAGGAAAACATATATCATACAAGGTGGCATCAACCAAATTCTATGCAAGAAGCTGTAAAATGTATATTTAATAGAAACGTATGTATAATTCGTATTATCATATGCCTTAATAGTTTCAGTTATAGCCCACTCTTTAACCTTTCTAACCAATTCTGTTTTTATTCATTATATAATTTGTATATTAATAAATTTTGTTTTCTGGTATATTTTTTTTAACGCAGTTAGATATTTTCAGAAAAATCTAAAGTCATTTATAAAATGTATTACTAGTTTAATTAAATTATAACTATACACTTCAAGATAAGTAAACTAGAAAATCATTTATAGTTGATATCAGGGTCTTTGTCAGTGTTGATGGAGAGTCGTAAGGTATTTTTTGGTGAACGGAAAAGGATCCATCTCCACTGACAAGGATACTTGGTTGATATGGCTCCCATCTCAATTGAAGATGATCGTTGGTGTTCGTTGATTTCTTTAGTTAACATACCTAGCTTAAGTCAAAAGTTCAAAGTCATGAGAGAATATTCGCCGCCGAAATAATGTTAATTACTTGTCGAGTGTAACGGGTCCTATCACGTTTCTGTATGGATTATTGCGTGATAATTCACAAAAGGCCTCAACGAGGCATATTCATGGTCGAGATCTCAGAAAGGGAGAGTGAGGAGGAATCAAGATGTTTATCGGTTGTGTCCGTGACGAATCTCGACCGCTAACAGCAGCAGATTGAGAAATTAACCATTAAGCACCGCCAAGCTGGATACTAAGAACGGAGGTATGAGCTTCCAATTTTTGAGGGAAGAGTGAATATTCAACGGGGGGAGGAGTCCTCAGACTTAAATGGTTGGACTACAAGCGATGCAGATGCCCGCCCAGTTCTTGAGTGGAAACTTCCAGGGATGAGACTGGACGCTAGAAGCTTCAGGATGGAAAGGGCTAGAAACAGTATGAAAGATAAATACATATTTTATAATAAATTGTAGCCAAGCTTCTCTTGAACTACTAGCGGCATATCTCGGTCCACTCTGGGATTAGAAGTTGTGATGTCTCTATTACGAAATGCTGTGTTCCTGAAACTTCATTAAGGATAACTAACTTTAAGAGACAGTTATATTTTATTGTATGGTTCATTATATTCTGTCATATATATTTATGGTAAAAATTATTGCAAGTGAGTAAAACAAAGTTAATTTGCAAAGCATACAAAGAAAAAAAAAGTTTTCTAATACCTGACATGTCTGGCGTCTTGCCTGACTGTAGTGGGTGAATATTTTATCTTGGTCACCGCTAGATCATATCGCGGTGGCATCCACAACGAGGAATCCGCCGCATGTTATCATATTTTTCGTTTTAAAATACACTTTTTTTAATTAAGAAGTTTTAGTAATCGAATTTAATTTTGAATTTCATTTTTTAAGGCCCATCTGGACATACAGAGTTGAGCTTTGGGGCTCCACATAAACCTTCGAATTTCCCTCGTATCCAATCCTTACAATCCAAAATCCTTCATAAAAGCCTCAATGCTCCTTATTTTGTTACTAATAAAACCATCCATAAAGACTTAAATGTTTCTTATGTAACCGATTTAGCCCGAACCCGATATCATTCCTTCCATTTATACTTCCTAACCACCCAAACCCACTAGTTTCTATTTATTTATTGATAGATATTACAATCTGCCACACAGTTGTGGGCAATAGGTAATATTGATAAATGATCTCATACATACTAAAATAAAAAAAAA
>NW_027116617.1:644496-701173 GCF_000696795.3 Halyomorpha halys | reverse complement strand
GAGGTAAGGAGAGTGGGATTGGTGACGATAGGTATACTAGTTTCTAACCTTGCTTCCTCTTCCATTTCTGGCAATCCACCGAGGCGCCTGAAAAGAAGATGGCCTCGTGACCTTATATTGTAAAATGTTTTTGGAGTTTTACTACTGGGTAGTTTCTCTACATGCTGTATCATATCATTCATCATGTATCAAATTTACTTAATAAATTCCCACAAATAACAAGAAGGTACTTTTTATACTGTCAGGTTATAATAATATTTTATCCTTGATGTTTACCGGATAGGATCTAGCCTTTAAAGACGTTAGTGTATTTTTTTATTCTCCTATAAGAAATTTTGAAAATACTTTTTCAAAACTTCATAGAGGAACTAAATAACAATACAAATAAATTACTAGTATACATGCAAATTGATGTAAACTGCATGAATTACGAAATTATGAACGTACCTGATTTGTAGTTTATTGAATGATGAATTGATGTCTCCAAACTATTTCTATTGTTGGTACTATTATATCCTTCTTTTTTCTTTACACCTTTTCACTCTCTTTTTTTGTCATTTATTAATTATATAGATTAACTTTAATATTCAAAATATGCACAAATCAAACCAAAGATGACGAGACCGGACCACTTGCACTGAAACTACCTTTTCTCGTATGTGGTACCACATTGCCGTCTCCTAGCGTGCCCAAGCTTCCTGACATTGGTGAATTTTACACCTAAAATCCTAATTGGCTACCAATAGATTGATGCGGCCTAACGAAGGCAGAAAACGTCATCGATATTAATATACAATGAGGTTAGTTAGTATTCTCAACACCATTTTATGCCACAGCCAGGGCTCAAACTCAATCCACAGAAGTTCAACGACTTACCCACTGAGCTACCTCGTTCTTTTTTTTTATTGATAATCGTTTATTCACTTTACTTCAAATATTTATTCTTTTTTGATTTAGGAAGGAATTAAAAATAATTTTTATAACTCGTAACTATTAGTCGGGAAAAGTTGTTAGCTACAAAAATACAATTTATTGTAAAGTTTTACTGCTAAGTAGCAATAAATTATAAAAAACTATTTATTTTATCATAAAAAAGATTTAAGTAGGAATGTTAAACCGTTATTATTAAAAAAATATTGTAATAACAGCAACCAACAGGATTATTAAGTAGTTATCAATTTGCACGCGACCAAAGACCTGCCTAGGGAATAAACTAGGAAGGTACACAATGGAAATAAGGTTCTTGCTAGTAAATAGGAGAGTAATATTCATAAAAGTGTTTTAAAAATCAAATAAAACCATTATCAAATCTGGAAACCTAAAGCAAATGTAACAATAAATACGTTACACGGATGAGTTTCGTCTACATCCCTTTAAAAAATCTGTAAAACAGTGAAGTGACGTTTATTTCACACAAGTGATTTTATAGGCTGAGATAATAGGTAAAAAATGAAAAAGACGAGATGTTTCAATAAAACTAGAAATTTATTATAATCTAAATGAAAATACCATGACCATGTCAGTCATATTAAATTCTTTTAGGTCTTAATTTGATTTAAAAAATTACAATAATAAATTCTTAATGAATATATATTCAATAAATGAAGTATTATGGATCAAAGGATGCTTAAATATATGAGTAATTGAATATTATTTTACCACACTTTCATTCACAAGTATACACTTGAGTTTTAGTGGTGCATACTTTACATTTCAGCACTAAACTTTCCTTCCAAGTGCAATCACATCTATATTTGTTATAATAAGCTTCAACGGAAAAATATTTCTTTCCACAGCAGACATAAAAACAACTTTCTTCATTATTGCAACGTCTGTTTTTAGTTTTGTTACAATAATCATTGCTATAATCTAAATAAACTAATTTATTCTTCAGTTTCTTTAATTCTTTGGCTGGCCTCAAACTTGAAACAAAAATAAATAAAACTATATAAAAATCAACATTACCAGAGACAAATTTCTACGAATATTTTACCAAAAATATAAATAAATACTTAAAAATATATATTAAAAATTCACTATTTATAATCAACAATGAAAGTTTCAGACGAGCATCACTTAATAGATCCCATAAACTCTATAGAATTCAATAGAAGAAATAAGATAAGGATTAAAGTGATTGTATACATCGGGACCTGTCCAAGTCTTACTTCAGGTATCCCGAACATATGTTGAAAATATTGTTTAAATTAGTGTGGAAAAAGGGAGGTTGAAATTTGTGAGACTTTCTGCTCATTAATAACACTTATATTTCTTTCTAATAAAACTATGATTCCCTGGAGGGGCAACTTGAGTTAGTGTGTTAGTTTAATGCAAATTACTATAATGTTAAATATAGATCGATTTCAGAGGATGGTCTCATAAATAAAGGGGTATGGCTTATCTGGTGACAATGTTAGAAGTCTCGCTGCCGCAGTTACTTCTGCGTCCAGTGTTCTTAAAAAACGTCTCTCTCGATCGGAGGCTGGCCAGCATGTCCTGGACTCTGGCGAGATGGTGGGGGCAGGCCAGGTCCTAGCTTGCAAACTGCTTAGTTTAGGGTGGCATTGCTGTCGCGGCGTCTTCGAGGTCTTCCGGTGTCCGCGGCAAAGGGGGGCATCAGGATATAAGACCCCCAATCCCGACTTTATATAAAATCAAAAAGGCGAAGAAAAATTCGGATTATGTAAATCCGACAGTGATTGAGAAGAATTGAGAGTAAATTGACATAATAAATAGATGTCTTGAGATCCATACCATTTAATCTTCTCTTGTAGGAAAAATGATTCTTAAATTCAAGCTTCTTATTATAACGCCTCTATCCAATCCTTGCCTCATATCATGTTATTCCTGACCACCAGTTTGAATTTTATACATTTCATTCTCATTCAACTGAGTCATCGAGTGGTTGATGTCATATTTTCCACATTGGGGCGCGGTATGTACTGCACGGGAGTCTTCCTCGATGTTGAACAAGCTTTTGATCGAGTCTGGCATCCAGGTCTGCTCTATAAACTTCGTCAATTCCTAACCCCTACATATTTCCTTATAATCCGCTCCTACCTCACTGATAGAACCTTTAATGTAAATCATAACCTAGCCTACTCATCTCTCTTTTCTCAGTCCGCCGGCGTTCCTCAAGGTAGTATCTTAGGTCCCATTCTTTATAGAGTTTATACAGCTGAGATGCCAACCCACCCTAAAACAGTCCTAACAACATACGCTGATGACACATGTATACTGTCTGTAAACAACGACCCAACTAATGCATCACAAACACTACAGACACACATAACATCTATTGAAGAATGGTGTCAAAACTGGAGAATCAAAATAAATCCTGACAAATCCCATCAGATCACCTTCACTCTCCGTCGTAAGCCTCTACCCTCCTGTTCTACAGTATCCTTTCTAAATACTCCACTAACGCCTGTTGAACAGATTCGATACTTAGGACTCCATCTTGAAAAGAGACTTACTTGGAATCCACACACAAGACTGAAACGATAAGAAACTGCTTGTAGATTCCGATTGCTACAACACTTACTTGACAAACGCTCTAACCTTCCCATTTACTACAAACATTAGTATACACTACGATAATCAGACCAATTTGGACATATGGAATTGAGCTCTGGAGCTCAACCAAACCATCAAATTCCTCCCGCATCCAATCCTTACAATCCAAAATCCTACGTAAAATCCTTGATGCTCCTTATTACGTTACAAATAAACTCATTAAGACCTTAACATCCCATTCGTTGCAGATTTGGCCCAAAACAGATATGCGTCTTTTCATTCCAAACTCCTTAACCATCCTAACCCATTAATTCTTAATCTTTCATCCTTAACAATCCCTGATAATCCTCCGAGGCGTCTGAAAAGAAGATGGCCACGGGACCTTCTAATTTAAATTAATGTTTGAAGTACCACCAATTGGTGGTTCCTTCCCAAGATTTTCAAGTGTATATGAAACATACAACATATTTACTTATTTATTATTTTGTACAGTTGTAAATTACATTAAATAAATAAATAAAAAAAATCAAGCTTTGAGTAATAAATTTTTAATTTGTAGTAGCTCTTGGTTACTTCATATTAAAAATATTTTTTTTCACTTTTGGTTAAAATCAATATTCTGCAAACTCGGAATAACATATTATTTAAATGGAAAACCTAACAAAAAAAAATTATACGTTTTCTCCACGATTCGGTCGCATTCGTCTGCGTTCGGAAACATTCGGGATACCTTCTAAGGTCGGCGGTAAGCTCTTTACCATCGCTTTAACAAGTTAGAGTTTGGTCCTAAAAAAAGTGATATAAGCAATATTTACTGTTTCTGTTAATGATCATTATGTTCCCTTAAAACAAATACAAAATTGAGGAATTTTTGAGGATGGTTTACTCACTCCAAATATTGGCCCTGAAAATGATTTTTTTTTTTTAAATAGTCCAGATATTAAGAAATAAAACAGAATAGAGCTTCAAAAACATTTCTGTTTAACCATATACTAATTCAAGTAATTCATCACTGTCTCCAATAAGTATTTTGTACTCCAATAAGTTTTAGAGAACTTTGAGTATTTTGTGAACAATTTTCTCTGCTAAATTAAATTTCTTTTTGACCAATCAAAAACTTCTTTAAGGTTTACAAAAAATAAATATCCCACTTTTCACTTAGGAGAAATTTATTATGTTGGAAACTTATATTGGTTTTTAAAAGCGATTTGTTAGGACAATCAATTTCGACCAGCAGTTTGTTCTGCGAAGTAACAGAACATAGAATCTTACAAAAAAGTAATTTCTAAAATATTTATTGAACTATGATCACAAAAAACTATTTCTTTAGTTTAAATTTCTAGTAACACAGTAAATGGATTTATTTTCTTATGTTTAATGTCTTACAATATCGTAATTTGGTCCTTGACAATCGTTGACTTATTAGAAATTCAGTAACTGCCGAATTTTTCGGCACTGTATTCTTACTAATATCAAATATTAGGCACCATTAGGTTATTAATATGCTTCGATAACGCTATGTTTGAAATTTATAGCCCGCTAAATATAAATGAATTTTATAACAAGATTTTGATGAATTCCATACTACTATAAGGACAATATCTACCTGTTTGAATCCCAATGTATGCTGTCTTCATAATACTTCTTAAGTTCAAATGTAATATGAGTATAGGATGGTAGAACGAACCAACATGTTTTTATACAGCAAGCACCAGAAATTCCGTAGCATTTGCATGCCTGCCCCAGTGATCTCTGTACAATCTGAAGTAAAACACAAAGAATAGTTTCAACTTGACATTTTCTCTTTGTAAAAAAGAAAAAAAAATGAAATTATGCAATCTCTTTTATTTAGATTTCCTTAAAGACTTAACTATATACTAATACTACATACATGTGTGTACTATTAGTATATAGTGAAAGTATCATATATATTTCTATATATAGTGTATATTTATATGTATATAAATATCTCAAAGTCTTATGGCTGATTGTGAAAGCCAGTGTCTATCCATCATTGGGATTTAATGAATGTGGCCTCCCTACTTTGTTATTATTTTTTTTTAAAATTCATTCTCCAAAAATATTTTAATTTATAATCGATGGTGAATAAACCCGAATCAAATTTTGAATGGTTTATAAATTAGCTTCATGGCAGATAATTGGTAATTTTTGTACATGCGAGTAACATATCTTCTTTTATTGTTTAAACAAAGTTACCAACATGAGTCAAGGGATAAATAGATGGTCTTGTCCACGCATACTGCGAGATCAAGAATTAGGCGTCGTTTTTAGTCAATGCCATACAAGCCTTCCATAATATATTGCGGAATCATTTATTGCTTTTAGGTTGATAGTGAATGTATCGCGATAACCATATAGTATTATAAATAAATGTAAATGTGGCGCATCACTATATACTTCCTTTCCGTACCTTACCATGCTTGGTGGCTATATAAAAATAATCATCTTCTTAGAACAGATTCCGTTCTTACCACAATAAATAAGAACTAATGACTCCTCTCATCTGTCGTCTTCCTTTAGTTCTTGGGCAGCCAAGAGATCAGAGGAATTGCGTCCTTGACCTCTAAACTCAGTTAACAAATAATTTTGTGATCTAAATAAATTTGGTTTTTCTTCAACTCAAGGATCTGCCTCCTCCTGCCTGCTGGGGAGGGGGGGTCCCATAAACAAGTCTGTGATACTGTTTCCTCTGCCTATTAATGATGGAGTCTCCCAATGGAGGAGAGGAAGACTCCCTGTCGCTATAATTGCTCATTTGGATAGATTCTCCGCTATTAATGATAAATAAAGGGTAGTTGGTAAGAGAAACAATATAACAAAAAATCAAATAGTTAACAACAGATGAGAAGTGAGAGGAGATTTGAAGAATTCGGTACCGCTAGAACTGTCTACCGTAGCGACTGGAAGTGAATGTTAAAATACATACATATATATATTCAGGGAAAATGAACGGGCTATACATATTTTAAAAAACCTTTCCTGAACAAACTCCTTCGCAAGTGAGTTGGAAAAGCGGAACTTTAGAGGTTCTACTCCATTCCGGTTAAATACTGGTACTAAAATCAACGATTCGACAGCCAAGATTCATTTACAAAAGTCTTAGGGCAGCTGCCGTTTTGACCTTCCAAAAGGAATATACGGACGAGTGGAGAGTTAGTAGAGAAACCAAATGATTAGGATGGTTGGAAAGGTTTTTTGAAAATTATGAAGGGTGATTTCGATTACAAAAGATTTATGTCATATCTTATTCTGATTAGTTTTTTTTTTTTTTTTTTTTTTTTTTTTTTTTTTTTTTTTTTTTTTTTTATCAACTTACATCAATAATGACGCACAAAGAAATAAACATGCGAAATTGAAATAAATACATAGTTTCCAAGAGATAACTATTTTTTTATTTATTTCAATAAATTAATGATATATGTATCATTTACAACTAACCAAAATTCCAAAATTGATACTGTGGGAAAGTACGCCACCTACTGGATCTTGGATACCATAGGTTTCGAAGAATAAATATGCTTTTGCCAAAAGACTTCCGAATTTCACAAAACAACTGGCATCTCTAGTATTTTTAGGACAATTTCCTATTTTTCCGACAGAACACCATTCAGCTCCTTTCAAAGTTAAAAAGGCTGCATAAAGACTCGTCAAAAATACACGTTCTCGAGTAACTGAAACAAAAGTACATGTGATGGGTGGTAGAAATAACGTGAAGATATTAATTAATTTTAATGTCAATTTAAATTATATTTTTATCTATATATATTATTTATAATATATATAAATAAAAATAGACGTATGTGTGCGCACACACCCAGCTTAGATCACTGGTATTGCGTGTGGTAGTAGCCCCAAGTATTCCATCGTGCAATATGGTAGTAGACTGTCGGTAGCATTAGTGGTGTGACAGTTAACAATGGATAAGTAAAGTATTTTTATTTTTCGACTAATCAACGTTTTTGCCTGTCAATAGTTTCTAAATAATAAATTAGTTAATCATAGTTTTAAATCATAAACAGGGTTGCGGTCAAGAAAAAATACAAAATAGTTCAAAAAATAATAATAAATAGTTGCGAGACAAATAAATAGTTGAAAACTATTTTTATTTCTTCTTTACCGCTGCCCTGACTATCTTCAAATTCACACACAGTCATCAAATTATATATATTATAATAGTTTTAGTTAAGTGGCGCAAAAGTGTATCAATAAGTACATATTTTTGTGATAGGCATTTTTACGACTGTAATATTACTGATCAAATAGAAATGTAATAAATACTAGTTTAAAATAAAATATGAGAAGAAATTGTCAATCTAAAAGAAAGTTAAAATTTTAAAATTTACATAGCAATGGATGAAAATCCTAAAAATGTGCAAATAGAGGACAGTCCGCACTACGATTGGCAAATGGAATATGAGGATTTGAGGATGACATTGTCCTTGTAGCAGATACTGAAGAGAACCTACGACAAGCTGTAACTGAATGGGAAGCTGAGCTGGAAAGAAAGGTAATGTCAATGTCAGGAAAAGCAAAATAATGCATATAAGCCGGGAACAGGAATATATTGAAATACTTTGCTAAGGTGAACTAATAGAAATGGTGGAAGAATACACTTACAAAGGAGCAGTTATCAGCAGGAATGGAAAGGTAGAACAAGAGATATCCAATAGGATAAAGAAGAGATATACAATATACTACCACCTCTGCAACATAGTTATAGGGAAGAGAGAGGTAGATAAGAATGTTAAAGTACATATCTTCAAGGCTGTATACCTACCTACCCTCCTTTACGGAAGTGAAAGCTGGGTACTACTCGATAAACACCTAAGCAGAGTTACTGCAGTAGAAATGAGATACCTACGGAGAGTGGCAGGCCGAACTAGGAGGGATCGCATATGGAATGAGAGGACAAGACTGGATGTCGGAACTGTCTCTATAAAGGATACCATTGAAAAGAGACAGGTCAGATGGTTTGAACATCTCTGTCGGATGAGTGAAGACGGACCCAAGAAAATAATTAGAGGCCAGACCAACAGGATACAATGGAAGGACTGCATCTCCAGAGTGGGAGAGAGAAGAGAGAAAAGCTGGGGTGCCATGAGGGTGCTGGCTCGGGATTGAGAGGCTTGGTTTGCCTGGACAGAGGCACCTCCTCGCTGAAAGGCACTGAGAAGGAAGAGAAAGAAAAAGAAGGACATAGTAAGAAATTTGAGAAAAATAATTCATTTTTATTCAATTCATGTAATTTTTTCCAAATTTCCCGTCCTCCTCTGCATAGAAAATGCTTTAATATTATAAAAAATAAGGACATTTAGCACATTTAGGAATTTATACAATGGAGGCACAAAAAAAGCTCAAAATCTGTTATTATGTAATCCACATTAAATCATCTAAATTCTGGGAAGGGAAGCGCGTGACCAGGGCCACCATCAGCTGGCCTCTTCCTACTTTTTTTGTCAATAAATGAATTAAGGTTTAGTATGAAAAAGCGCCACCCTGCCTACGCCCATCGGCAGCTAAATGTTTTCAGCTTTATTGATATTTAATTTCAAGCTTCCTTTAAAAAATAATCCATGTTTTTGCAATATATCCAAGTCAAACCCAAGAACCAGGAGCGTTTCGATTTTTGATGGTTAAACAGCAAACCGCTGTAGATTTCAGCAGACAAATTTAACAAGTTGCTCTTTAGTTGAATAAGCTAAGGTTTTCGTAAGACTTTATACGATTTTTTTTACATAAGTTAGATCCAATTTTTTTTTTCACAGAAGGTAAAATAGGGCGCTTATGATGTAATTGCCCCGAATCGTCAAATGTATGAGGCTGGTATTAAGTGTAATAACATAATGGCTAATAAAAAAAAATCAAGTTAACAATCGAAATATTTTTGAAATAATGCGAGTTAACAATTGTATCTAACTTTTCTATACCTCTGCTGAATGTTTGTTTATCAATAATACAAGGCCACAGTGCATATTGAAAAGCATTCTGACAGTACTTATTTGCATCGTAAGCTGTTGCAGTAAGTATTGTGCTTATATTTTTATATTCCTGACATATATTCTGTGGGAGCTTATTCTCGAATTCCCGGCAGCCATCTGACGTGTTTAGATAAAGACCTTCGATTACACTATTCTTCAAATGTCTGAAACACAACAATAATATTGATTCATGAGTAATGTGAATAAAAAGGAATTTAAAATGAGAACAAAATTTATATTACAAATGATTATAATTAATTATTGAAATCAAAGGCTTACAATGGAAACCGTGATAATTGTCAGTGGCAGTCGTACTGGTGGTGAGTTATCAAGAATGTGACTCATAGATCCCTCGAATTCTTCAAAATATGATTGTGATGTCAGAATCTTTGTAGTTAAGTGCAATCACAAATCGTTCCTCTCTTAGAATTTGTTGAATTTTCCAAAACGCTGTAAACAAAAAACTGCAGGAACATACCCTTTTTCTATTAGATTGAATCTTCAACAGATTCGTTCCCGAAATTTACAATCTCGACGACAGTATATTCCAACTCACAAGGCACTTTCAATGAGCAGATTCAAGTTTATAAAACTTTTCCATTTTCTTTAGGAACCTAATTTCTGTCATATTATTGTCTACAATACCATGGATATATTGAACGATTAGGGGATAATCCGAAATATTATTGTATTTTCACAAATGGAAACCTGTTCTAAGTCTTAAAGCACAATTATTAATGAATTCGTACGGTCGTTGAATACTTTTTTTTAGAATTATATCGGCTCACTTTAAGTTTTTACTTTTAGTTTACCTTAAATGAGAAAATAAAGTAGAGGTTATCTCATCAACTATTTTTATTCCCGTTCGGCAAGAAAAATGATGTAAAATAACAGTGGGGTGTAGCGTCGGGTAGATTGGGGTATGTTAAAAGTCAACTACGCACTTGGTTTCATTGTTCGGATTCTTAGTTGCAGACTCTTGCGTACTCTAGCAATAGTATCCTGCAATAAATCTGAGTAATGAAGCTCAATTCTTCCGTCCATCAACTAATGCTTAAAGGAACCGGCATTCTTGGGGATATCAGTTGATATTTATTCGAGTCTACGAAAAAATAACTAATAGAAAGAGAAAATAAAACTAATATGGATTCGTAAAGTGTTAACATCGGGACCTGTCCGTGCCGTACTTCAGGTACCCCGATTGTATTTAATCAGTGTAGAACAAAGGGGGTTGAAAATTGTGAGACCTTTCTGCTCATTGATAACACGTATATTTCTTTGAGTTCAAATATTAATTCCCTGGAAGGATAGACTGTGTTAGTGTGTAAACTGAAATTATTTATTTCGATAATATAATATAAGACAGAGCATTGGGTGGTCTCATGGGTAATAGAATAATGTCTTATCTGGTGACGTCTTCTAGCCGCTTCCCGGTGCAGGTTCAGCAGTTGGCGAAATTGTGAAAACCATGAAATCGCTTCGTCCTGTGTTCGCGAAACAGGTTGCTTCTCCCTCATAGGCCAGCATGTCCTGGACTCTGGCGTGATGGTAGGGGCATGCCAGGTCCTACCTTGTGAAGAGGCTGGGGCAGCATTGCAGTCGCGGCGTCTTCGGGGTCTTCCGGTGTCAGCGGCAAGGAGGCAGCAGAAAATGAGACCCCCGACCCCGACTTTATATACAATCAAAAAAGCGCCGGAAAATTCGGATTGTGTAAATCCGACATGAAGTGTACAAAGATTGGTATAAAGATGAACAGAATAGAGTTCCGATATTTTTTAGTGATGATCCCAGTAAATATCTAAAATTATGACCAAAGCCCAACTTTTTGTATATTTTGTTGGGAAGCAGTTTTTTAAACGCTGATCGAAAAACTTTATGAATGAGTGTAGCTAGAATCAATTAGATTAATAGATATATTTTCATATTTGAATTTCAGCAGAATAAAATAAATAAATAGAAATAATAAATTAAAATGCAAAAATGAAGATGAAATTCCAGATTACAATCGAAGGTTCATATTCACTCAATTAGTAATACAACTATATAACAAGCTCTACTTTCAATAATTAAATTCTGACAATTGGCTTATATTTTTTCATTTCCCGGGATTTGATTTCTCCTTCGAGTTAAACACTACTCTTTCCTTACGAGTGGTAATAGTTTTTATTTTTTTTAAATGCCAAAATTATACGCGTCATTTAGTTCAAAGTTGAAATCTTCGATTGATTTGTTCCATACCAAAGATGTAACATTTTATAATTGATAAAAAAAAAAATCGTTTATTGCAACTATTGCTAAAAACACATAACAAGCAAAAGAAAGTTTCAGATCAACCAACATGTCTGTCAATACAAGGGAGCACTACTGTTATTTTTCTTTCTGTTATGCATGTAACTCAACCAAGGACTGTTTTAAGATATTACTACACAATTCCTCTTAAAATTTAAACGCAGTATGATTTCAATTTGCTTACCAAGAGGAATAAAAGATCTTTATAATTGCATATTGATTAGTAATATGATTCGAATAAAATCATTACACTAAACTGACCTATAGATTTTCTAAATCATGGAGTTGATTTCTTTTTTGTATATGTTTAGATACAAAACCACCAAAGAAAATGAATAAGTAATTCATTCATGGATATTTTTCGTTTACAGTATATTAAATTAATCAATTAGGATCTAAAACGAAAAATAAATAATAATATTTAATACATTGAAATCAATTGAACATTTATTACACACTAAATAAAAATAAATTTTAATAGCCGTTTTTACATTTTTCATCTTTTAAAAAGGCCTGTCCAGTCATCAGTATATCTTAGCTGACTTATTGTTTATTTGAAGACATTAAGCTGTATAATTTTTATACTGCATATTTTACAGGTATTTATTGCATATTATATGACATACCTAAGGGGATTTCACTACATAAAATACGGGTATTGATCGTGACTTGATTACATAAATCATGATTTTCCTGATGAATGGCCTTAATTAATTTTTAAAATAGTTAATAGTCACTATTTAATATTTACTGAATTAAAAGAGCAATTTGAAGACCATAAATTAACTCTTTTTTTGATTTTAGAATAATTGATTTCAATTATTTTATAGAAAGAATTTATAGACGAAGCAGCTGTCGTCATCGACGGGTACAATGAAAAAAATTAGAAAAGAAAAACCTTTTTATGCCAACATCCAAGCTCCTACCCAAATCATAAGCATTTTTTCCTGTCAAATTCAAATATCTCGAATCTGGTTGGAAAATAAAAATGCTTACTGTGTTTCTTAATAAAAATGTACTCGTACCTTAACGTCTAATTATATTCATTTATATGTACCATATCCTATGCAAGAAGTGGAGCGAATTTTACTGATTTTTTGATCTTTGATTTTGTTTGACCGATCATTCCAATCATTAATTGTTATTGTATGCCAATAAGTATTGAAGTTTTTGTCCAGCATGTTTCCCATTTAACTATAACTTTTTCAAGTCGTCCCTAGTACAAATGCCTAAAATTGTATTGATTAGACCTTAATTTTTTTTTTTTTTTTTATTGATATTTACAACTGGTTAATAAATACAACAAGTAAATTTGATCATAATGACATAATGATATGATACAGCATGTAGAAAAACTACCCAGTAGTGGAACTCTAAACAGTTAACAATATAAGGTCACGAGGCCATCTTCTTTTCAGGCGCCTAGGAGGATTGCCAGGAATGGAAGAGGGAACAAGGTTAGAAACTAGTGGGTTTGGGTGGTTAAGGAGTTTTGACCTTCATTTAACTTATCAATTTCATATTGACTAACCTCTCGATACTTACCACAAATACACTGTTCTATGCCAGTTAAAATTTTAAATATAGAAGAATTAATAACAATACAGATAAATTATATACATTGTCAATCAATTCTTCCTTTGCAACCACTTCAGTTTCACAAACGATAAAAAAAAAAAATATTTTTTTGACATTCTTCCATTTCTTTCTTTTCCACTACTTGGTTCAATTAACCCATTTTTTAAGTTCAGTCATTTTATAAAAAAGAAAATTTAAAAGACTATAAAAGGCAAAACAATTTTTTTTTTGCAACATGTAGTGCAAAAACGTGGTTTACTAGTATATCGAAGTATGGCCAACTTTATTTTTATAGGGGCTGTATCCAAAGAAAAATCTATGAATGGATGATATAATGTAAAATTGATGGATCCATTAGTGAAGTATTTCCTATTGCTTAAAGCGTAGTATTAACAAAGCATTCACCATCAATTATGTCTGCATTTCGAGAAAAAATTTGGACCAAGATAGATGGATTAAGAAGATAGATGTTTTAAAGTAGACTTGAAAAGCACTACGCACCAAACTTCCACAATTACTTGTTTTAATCCAATCATAAACAATGACAAAAATATAGAAAATATAAATAACAGCATGAAGCATACTTAACGTGAAAATGAACTTTTAAACATTTTAATAATATCCATAATGTTTCTCATAACTTAAGAACAAGTATTAAGACAAAAGACAAATGGTTTGATGTAGTATCTAAGGAGAGAAAACAATCCTTTAAGCTTTTGATCATCAATAAATATAAATAGTTTAAAGTATTAAGCTATACAAAAATAAATTTCCATTTATGGCAGGAAGTGATTAACATTAAACAAAATCAAATGTTATAAACCATGTTCAACATTCACAGCAGTAAAGGAGCATTAAAAAAAATTCATAAATAAATAATGCCCAGGGAAAATAATTAAAAAAGAATAACTTCATTATTTTTAATGTATCAGTAGAAGAAGATTGTAAAAATGAATGATGTCTTCATTCGCTTTCAGTCATTTTTTAAATTATGGCTAAAACTGAGATTAATACTATATATTACTGAAATCCAAAAATATTACAGAAAAACTTGTCTGGCTCTCTAAAAACGGTTACTAAGCAGCCAACTAGTTTGATAAAGCAACAAATTAGACATTTTAGTCAAGTGTGATTGAAAATAAGTTTTGTAATTATTTCCAGATGTATGTTCTATGGTCTGGATTTTCTGCTCCTCTACTATAGGAAAACAATCCTATAATAGTGACTACACCATTATAGTAGTTCATTAGAACGAATTAAAAACAATGACTAATGCAAGAATGTGGAGAATAGTTGATAACTAAATAAATGGTTGGAATATAACACTAGCAAGAACATTGGAGGAGTGGTAAAGAAATTGAAATTTCATTGTGGGGGCAGACATGGAAAATATATTTCTATAATTTGTACATCCAGTCAATGTACTGTATAGGCAGGCAGACAGCTACTCACAACTGATTTTGGAAAGACCCTTTATTGTACAGAAATTATGCAAGGTTAATGCATAATGCATGAAGATAATAAGGCAACAGGTTTAAATCAAATACCATATAAACTTTACAAAATTGCTAGATAAAAATGTTTCTAAATGAGTTGCATAGGACTTTTAATAACAGTTCTGACATATGAGGTGCTGCGGAATCTCTTTAAAAAATCCATAATTCCCAACTACAAAACAAAGATTGGAGGGGGAAAAATTAAAAATGCTACAAATTACGGAAGGTATATCTAGGAGTATTCAAGGAAAAATATTAAAAAGTGGTACATTTAAATTATTAAAACTTTTATGAAAAAAAATACTTCATTTCTTCAATTTCCTCTACTCAAATATTAAGAAAAAATAATTTATTCATAAATAGTTCTTTTCTCAAGTATATTTATTTTTCCTGGGCTTTATTTAAAATTTATTTTAACACCACACTCTCGTCTAGTTCTTTTTTTCATTTCTTCTAGTATTTTTAGTAATACATCCATTACCTTTTTTGCTATATCTTTAATTTCACTGCTGTCTTTGCTATTATTATTAGTATTTTTTTTTTTTAATTAACAGCATAGTTTCAGTTGATGTTTATTCAGCTGATCTATTCACTTAAAAATTTTAAAGGGTCCCCTAAATAACTGTTTATACTCCAAAATTAAATTTATGTTCCTTTAAAAAACTAAATAACATTCCTTTATTTAATAAATGAATAATGTAGAAACAACTATTAACTTAAAATACTTAGAATAATAATCAAAATAATCCCCGCCTTATGGTCATCATAGAAAAAAATCATGGAAAAAAAATTTACAATGGGGCAATCTCCTGGGAAAACATGAAAGTATATAATCATTTATCAGGGGGAACATAATTAAAAAGGATAAATGTAACCATTACTAAACGATAAAATAGTAAATTCTTAAAACAAGTAAAAAAATTAATTTTATCTGATGAGATAATACTAAAAATATAATCTGTTAGAAAACATTTTATGGTTAGCGAGCCTCTTCCTGGATTGTGTGAAGGTGCTCGAAAAAAAGAGTTTTAAATAAACATGGGGAAGAAGTAGATCAGATATTAGAGCGGGGAGCGGGATGAAAGGAATATTTAAATGCTTTAGTTCTCTGGAATGAGGTATTAAGTTAGGAAAGACAGGTTCTTGTTTGCTAAGAATGAACTGAGACCAGAAAGTATACCTAATAATGAATAACTTAAGGGTACCTATTCATCCTTTTTTAGGAAATTTGGGTGATAAAATGTTTCCAGGAAAAAGTTTTGACAATAGTAATGCCTACATTTTTAAACAGAAATGCTGAAAGTGACAGAATGATTATTTCGGAAGAAGTTAGTAATGAACTTCAGGAGGGATCAAGAATCCATAATGCCATGAGTTTTTATGACTTCAAACCTTAACTTGGTTAAAATTATATTTAGATGATTGACCATATGTGAAATAAAAGGAAATGGTCAAGGGTATGGTCAGGAAAAATAATTAAGAAATAGTGTCAACAATTTATTAATGCTCAAACGTTTCCAACCACACAGCAGATCTTCATCAGGGCTGTAGTGATTGGTGGAGGTGTTTAGTAGGAAACAATTAGAATTAGAAGGAAAAAACTGAGAAATAGTGTCTATTTATTAATAGCCAACATTTCCTTTTATACACCTACAACAATAGTCCGGATAAAGACCTTCAGTGTGGGTCACCCTGTTGGCAATTAATAAAGGATTGACACTATTTCTTAATTGTTTTCCCGCATCGTAACCCTAACCATTTCTTTCTAAAGCGGCAAGCATGGACGGGCACTGATCCTATCTATTTCTTCAAAAATTTGGTGAAAGCCATTACTAAGGCTAAAAGAGGAAGGGATAAATAGATTTAGGAGACATCCACATCTATGGATGCCTAAGCAAATGTAAATTGAATTAGGAAGTTCATCGATAAAGGGATAGAAAAGGGGAGAGGAAATGCATAATTCCTGAGACAGAGCTGGGAGTAGATTAAGGAAGACAGACAGAAGTTGATGGAGAATAGAAACTCCTTGAATATGGCAAGAAAGTAGATATTGAAACCAATGATTATCAATAGTATCAATTATAGATTGACTGAGAAAACTTAAAAAAAAAAAAATTAAACTACTATTCAATCAGTGCACTTACTTAACTACTACTCAACTAGTCACACATAGTATACCTGTGGGCATAAGCAGAAGTTAAGAAGACGAAACACAAAACTATAACATCACCCATCTTTAGCAACAGAGAGAGTATTTAAAACTGATGTGAACTTAATTGGAAATGAAATGTGAAGAGATAGAAGGGGTAATATAAACAAAATCCAATACAAATAATTAATTAGTGGTTCATGAACTGGAAACATTAAAAATATATACAACCATATGTCAAAGGTCTTAATGACCAATTATTTTATTTAATCTAATTAACTAGTCTCAGTCTTAAAACAACACACAATCATATATGTATATAATCACAAAGGATTAAATATTAAATTTTACAAATGAATATTTTATTGAAGTGCTAGAACATGATTAAAAGCCATCATGATGAAAAATTTTGTCTTGATAAATTTTAACTTTCTTATGAAAATATGGAGCTCTTATTTATTTTTTTTACACTAGGTTTTAGTTCTAAGGTGACTTAACTATATTACTGAACGTTATTATTACAGTAAAGGCTACAAACAATGTTATCATTTCATTGACAATTCCTTAAGGATACTTGTAGTTAATTAAATATTTATATGGATACAGATGTCCTTACGCATTACATATACATACAACTCAGTTTGTCAAAGAAGGGTGGATAGCAAGTCATGTAGCAATTACCAGCTAACTCTATGAATATAAGAAGATTGACAGAACAACAACTTCAAGACTAAGAAAACTTATTCACTGCTTCATAGATTTTAACTGAATTTTTAAATGAAAATTTAAAGTTTAAATCTAAAACAAATTTAACAAACATGGACATTGTTAAAGCTTTATATTATCTCAGTTATTAGATAAAAATTGACATGGATCAGTAGTATTCAAGCTAATGATAACTGATTTACTATTGTTTAAGAAACAATTTTATTTTTTACAAAAAGCTAAGTAGGAGTTTATTGGCAAATGACCAACACTGAGTTTTTAATTTAAATTTAAAATACATTTTATGGCCCAAAAATTTACTATCAATATAAGAATGTTCCTAAACATCATTCAAATACATACAGGATATGTTTCATAAGTTTGTTTAACATGAAACTGAGGAAATATCCAAATATAATCAAGCTTATACGGTCAACATACAGTTTTTTAGAAATTAAAACTTTTGAAAATGCATAAGGATATGTTTTAAATATCTACCATTAATGTTCATAATTATAAAACACATTACATGCTCTAAGAGGGGTAGGGAAAGCAAGCTAACAACAGGCTTCAAACATAAAACAAATTGTATGAAAGGAAGATGGTTCAGGTGTGGTCAGGATAAATCAAATAGTTAAAAAAAAAATATTTATTGTGAGCCAATATTTGAAACAAATGTTTTTATTAATTTCAAGAAGCAACATGTTTTAGAAAGAAAATTATCCAAGGAGAAAGGGGTGAAGTCATTTACTCAATTAGTCATGATGGTCTATAGTAGCATTTTTTAAACTTTTTAGACTAAGGGCTATACCACCTTCTTTACAAAGTCATACCAATAAACTCATATCATTAATTATTATGAAAATGTTCACTTTCATTATATAAAGTTTCTTAATTCTTTGTAAAATAAAAACATCTGATTACTGTCTCATTTGATTTACTTACATTATAAATTTTATAGTATAATAAAAAAACCATGAAAGACCAGATGAAAAAAAACCATGAAAACCACAGGTTGTAGTTGGGAGAGCTCAGGTCTAGATCTTCATTATTACCCCTTAGAGACATACTTAAATGCCCTGCATATGTTAATTATAATAATTAATGAATAGATTAATTGTAAAAGAATATCCCCTATACTTGAATATGATTTTTTTTTCTCATAGTTACTGATTTTTTCAGTATGAGTACAAACTCAAGAATGATGAGAAACAGCAGATAGGTCAACAAAACTCCTTACCTCACCCATTTCTCAGAAAACTTCTTGAAAATTCCATATCAATTGAAACTTTATACTTGACTCTAAATATTAAGTCTAACTTGACAAATCATTTTAATAGGTGCCCTGATGTTACGTAAGACCCAGTAGAACTATCATAAATTTCCTAAAAATCTATGAATAAATTATGCTTAGTTTTACATGGATTCAAGTATAATATTCACTCACATAGTGAACTGCAATCAGACTTTGGTCCATCATTATATTCCAAAGGGTACGCAGGTGAACAAAGAATAGTAGGTATTAGAAGAGTCCACTCCAGTGAAAGCCAAAACACATTTTTCTGCAGGGAATTGTCACGTAACAGTGAAAATATAGGCAAGGTAAATATCATAAAATATATCTTTATTATGATATAAGCGTTAGAAACATGTAATAATAAATTATAATTTAAAATTAAAAGAATTGATACATTTATATTATCATTACATAATACTTAAATTAAATAACATACAATAATAAGTACCTATTGTGAAACTAAAAAAATTAATTCCAGTTTTATTTAACTAATAGTGATGAAAAAAATCTGGATCATAGTAAAATTTATGAGAAATAAAGAACACAATAATACGAAAATAAAAAAATAAACAAATCAAAGCTTACGTATTATTATTAAGTAGAATATAAGATAGAAAATTTATTACAAATCACAAAGAAAATAATGAAATATTTTCAACACACAACATGAAAACGTTATTCAATTTTATGAAACAAATGAAGAAAGTCAATTTAAAATTATAAGTTTTACATAATTGAAGGTTTAACTAAATTGTTACAACAATTGATTGCTAATCTATACTTTTCTTTATCCATAAAATTGATATAACACTTCCTTACCTCTTAAGATCAACAGCCGTAAACACTTTTTGGTATACGTTTTTTAAGTCTTAAGCCAGAATATTAATATAAAAGATGAATCACTTTTAATTCAATAATAGAAGTTTCTTGAATAATTTGTAATTTATGTTATAAATAAAAGCATTTTACAAAAATACATCAAAAACTTTGTTTTTTTGCAAATGATAAAAACACCTGCTCCAAACTTGAATCAGTAATGATGTAATCATCAATTATAATAAATCTATTCTTTAAGCTTTCCATTGAACTAAATAATTCAGAGACCTTATACACATTTGTATCAATGTGATAATGAAGAAGAACCTAAAACAGAGGGGGAGGAAAATATTAAATTTAAAAAATCATAAATAATTCAATATATAATTAAAAACATAAAATTATAAATCAAAGTAAATCTTATTTGTTCATAATAAGGTATAAGTTTATTTTTTGCATTACTGACCTGGTGCTCATCTTTGAGGATACATTTTGATAAGAAAATGTGTTTCATTTCAATTTTCAAAGCCTCACGCTGCTCTTCAGAATGATTTTTCAATTTAATCATAATTATATAACCTTGGCCATATAAAGATTTCAAGTGCTGAACATTCCCAATACACTGCATTCTTCCTTTTGCCATTATAGTAAGCCTATTACAAACTTCTTCACATTCATCCATACTGAAAAAAAAAAAAATTGAAAATAATAAATTTATAATGTAAAATAAAAAACCTGATGATATAATAAAATACACACAGCATTATCAAATATCTTTAAGTAGTTAGTGCTTTACACAGAATTACATCTCTGAGCATAGTTCTTAGGGTTACATGAGAAATATCAAGAGGATTTTTTATTATTATTTTTTAAATCATTTATATCAATGTTATTCACTTTTTTAATAGTTTTCATTAAACTGTTGATTTAATATCGAGTTTTATTCTAAATACTAATAAGTAATAGAATAATTATATCATATTTATGCTTTAATAAACTATAAGGAAAATATATTCTAGTTTGAATCTGTTGGAAAGCCTCTTGATAAACTATGTTGGCTGTTTTTCTATTTCTTATTCCCATTCTCCAGGGACATTAATAAACAAACTGTTTGATTCCCTAATCCTAGAACAAGCTGGGACACGTGTCCATGTGAGAAGTATCATGATTAGAAATGACAAGTTCTCAACTGTACCAATTCACTCAAATAGATTCTGTTGAACAAATCTCAAATTGATATATTTTCCTTTATTCTTTCTTTTCTTGGAAAATAAACTTCTTACTGAAAAATCACCCAAAATCCCCAAACCATATGGTTTAGAAAGTACAATAAATAATAAATTACTAAACTAATAACGTTAATAATATATTTTATTATGTTTCAACAAATATAAACATAAATATAAAACATTACAGATACTCAAAACTAAATTCAATCCTCATTGAGGTTCTTCATCAATTTTCCAAAATTAAATTAAAAACTCCTAAATGATTTAAGCTGAAACTCATCTTTTATGACAAAAAAAAAACACTACTTTTCTTTTCTTGTTTAAACTGGGGTCACCTAATATTTAATCATTCTTTTAAAGGCCAACGATACTTATTTATGATTTGTTCTATTATTATTTTTTTTTTTTTTGATTTTTTAATGAAGTAATCAAACTTAATATTATTTTTTAGAAACCACACTCTCATTTTTTAAACTATCCTGGATAGAGAATCAAAATTAGAGACTGATTCCAAGTGAATTGTTTTCTTAGTTTAAAAGAAGAAACCTTTTATACAACTTTTCAGTGATAAAACGAATTTTCAATGTTATTAATGCCTAAAAAAAATGAAAAAAAAAAAAAAATGAGTGAATATAAATGAATGTTACATAAATGAGTTTCCTCATTTTTTACTAACTTATATATACCAATTGTACCCAAGTGGATAACAATGAGACATTTTGGTAAGGTAGTTAAAAAAAAAATTTAATGTTAAAATTTATTTGAACAATAAACAATGTATAATCAATAGAAGGAATAAGAGTTTAAAGTCATAAACTTGAGACTTAAGAGTTTACAGCCCTATAGTTTTGTGTCGTTAGTTCTTGAGGAGTTCTTGATTATTAACTCTAGTGAAACATTAACATTTAAGTAACTAAGTTAGTGTATTTAAGAATCTTAGTTATTGATTGCAAGAGCTAACTGTACCCAATGAATATTTAATCATACCTAAGAAACCTCTAAACATCAATCATGATAAGATATTATGAATCAACATAACAAAATAGATTTTTGTAAAAAATAAATAGTTGGACTAACTATTAACTGTTTATTTTTTTAATTGCTGATGACACATGTGTGCTCGCAGTTAATAATAACCCTTTAATTGCATCCCAAACTCTCCAATCCCATATCACAGCCTTCGAAGACTGGTTTTGTAAATTAGAGGATTAAAATAAATCCCATCAAACCACCTTTATCCTTCGTCGTAAATGTACCAACTGCCCTACAGTTTCCTTTAATAATGTTGCTTATACCCCAGTCAAACAGATCCTCTACCTTGGATTACGTCTGTACAAACGACTAACCTGGAATCCTCACACGAGACTGAAAAGACAGGAAACTGCATGTTGATTTCAATTATTATAGCACTTACTTGACACAAATGGTCTAAACTTTCAATTCATTACAAAAGACTGATCTACATGACTGTAATAAGGCCAATCTGGACATACGGGGATTGAGCTTTGGGCACCACTAAACCTTCGAATTTCTCTAGTATCCAATCCTTAGAATCCAAAATCCTTCATAAAATCCTCCATGCTTCTTACTTTGTCACAAATAAAACCATCCATAAAGACCTGAATGTTCCATATGTAACTGATCTAGCCCAAACCAGACATCATTCTTTCCATTATAAACTCCCTAACCAACCAAACCCACAAGTTTCTAACCTTTCCTCCTCTTCCATTCATGAAAATCCTCCGAGGTGCCTGAAAAAAAGTTGCCCACAAGACCTGCTAATGTAAAAATATTATTACTAACTATACTAACAATGGGTTGTTTCTCTACACACCTGTATCACTCCATTATAATTGAGATAAAATTTTCTGAATGTATTACTATGTACAGTTGTAGGCTTCAATAAAGATATTTAAAAAAATCTTTTTTTAGTACGAGGAGAAAATGGTTGGGGGTGCGGTCAAAGTGAAACACAAATAAGTTGGTGTAACCTAATTTTTTTAGTAATATTATGAAATCAAAATAACTTACCTATGAGATGAAATAATAATAGCTTGCTTCCTGTTAGAACTTCCCTTAATTACATCCCATAAATTTCTACGAATCATAGGATCAACTCCACTTGAAGGTTCATCCAGAAGAATAATAGGAGGATTACCAATAAAAGCTAATGCAGTACTAAGTTTCCTCATATTGCCTCCACTATAAACTCCACAGCAAATATCAGAATATTCTTCAAGACCTATTTAATTAAAATTAAATCTTTAAGATCTAGCATATTCATATAAAAACTTATATACATGAAAATATAGTTTACTTATGATGAATAAAAAAAAAGGCAAATATTAATCTTAAAATAAAAAAAGTATTGTAAGTACATCTAGCACATAGTACATTTTTTTGATAATCTTTCGATCACCCGCTTGTTTATAGCAACAAGTTATAATTAGGTTTTCAATAAGATAAAATGTTTATGATGCCAAACATCAGGACAACCAACTCTTCTTTACTGTCCTTTAAAATTGGGAAAACATTTCCACTTCTTTAATCATTAGATACATTAATAAATATAAATCATTCAAATTAATACCAATAAAACTAGGATATGATTTGTAAATCAAACAGTTCATATAACACTCTCTACAAATGCAAAACTAGGTAGTGAACAATGATAGATGAAATATACTAAAACAATCAAGATGTCAACTACTTGGCCAATAAATATTAAATTTAATGGACTCTAGTAAAGACATTTATTTCAGAAAATAATGCTAACTGTGAATGTTTCAGCTCCAATATTACTGAAGAAAGTAAGTACTTATGTCAAACAGATATTTCTCATCTGAATTTGCAATGATTATAGTATATCATGAATTTTAAAAAAAAAAAATTGACAAAATAAATAATGTTATCTAGCCACTGTCCCTACAGCAGTCCTTTTTTTACATCTAAATAAATAATGAAGCTTAAGCTTTATGCAAGGTAATATAATTAAGAGCAGTATACGACTTCAATGAGTGTTGGCTGAAAAAACAAAAACAATTAAGAATATTTTTTTTGTTAAATTACATCAATGACCATCAAAATTTGTTTCTAAATTCTATATGGTCAATAAGAATCTTCTTTGTGGAGTAAAAAAAGGAGATAGTAAAATAAAACATGATATGACAATAAGTCTGCCCAGAATATTTTTTATAAGATACTCTTATGAAAAGATATCAGTAAAGCAGTAAATACCACCATATTTACAATCTTATACAACTAAACGTTTAGACAGATATAGTTGAATATTCTTTTTCATTGCAACACGAAATTCAGGAATTGTACTTAAGTATATTCTCACCAAGTAGATGAATCCACTTCATGACAATTGTATCTACATAATGAGATGGGACCAAACGTAATTTAGCAAATAATGTGAGCATTTGTTTTGCTGTAAGATCATCAATTAGAGCCGAAAACTGAGGACAGTAACCCATATATGATAAACACTGTAAAAAAATTAAATAACATGTAAATATATAATTACAGATATTGAAAATGTATTCATCATAAATACAATGTAATACTTTTTGTTTATTTTGCTCCAAAGAATAGCTTTTAATAAATGCATTTCCTTGGGTAGGTGGTATCATTCCACTTAAAATACTAAATGTTGTAGTTTTACCAGCACCATTCACTCCTAAGAGACCAAAGCATTCTCCTTCCTTGCATGTAAAACTAACATCATAAACAGCGATCATTGAACGTGAATATTTTTTTGCAATACTATCAACAATCACGATTGGTGCTCCATCTTCATCTAAAAATCAGAATAATATACAATTTATTATTGTTTCATTACACTTATGTGCCAATAAATAATGATTATTATGACAGTCATACTTATTTGTTGATTCACAACAAAATAATCACGATTTGAAAATGATCAACAGTCGAGTACTTTCCTCTTACATACCAATAGGTTAAAATATAGGAGTAAATAATGGTTGATCTTTTATACTAAAAATATTTTCAAATCAAACTTTAAAAAATATACATATAATAAAAGTATAAAATACATTTAATCGTGTACTTTTTCAATACCAATTTAAAATATATGTTTATATTGTAAATATATTTAGCAATAAAAAATAAAAGCAAATTCCTAGTGGTTACCTTATATTTTCCTCAAACATATATATTTTTTTACGATTATTCTACTGAAAGCTTTGCTGGCCAGTAGAGATGGGTAGAATTGTTAATTTCAATCAATATTTCAAACTGTTCCTACAAATTTGAATTAGCAGATACTGTTATTTAATAACCAATTCTTATAACTTCTTGTTACTGTACTTAAACAAATCAGTGGTCTGTCTGCTCCACTTTTTTTTTTGTATTTCATCATTTTGATTTTATCTTCAATCTCTCAAAAAATAAATAATCAAGGTAAAGAGAGTTATACATCTTTATAGTAGTCCCATCTCTCATCACACAAAGAATTTGGCTTCCCCACTAATTGAAAGAGACAGCAGATTCCGGAACGTGAACCTACAGGTTGATACCCAATGTTGGTTCATGGCAAGGTTGCTGATATGGTGAGATGGAATTTTAAGTTACTAAACTATTGACTGGACATGGATGTTTTAGGACCTACCACTTTAAATTAGACAACACCACTGAATGCCCAGCATGTCTTGTAATTGAGGAAACAGTGAAGCACATGTTTTTTGCTTGCCTTCGCTTCCCAGAAGAAACAAGAGAATTGGAGATATTGTGCATGGTGTGCTTCCAACAAGAAAATTAGGTGAGCCACATATACTTGAACATTAAGCAGCGGTGAAGAAATTTGCCACAGTCGTCTTTAAGAGGTTGAGATCAGAAGAGAGGGCTA
The DNA here is from genome assembly GCF_000696795.3 of Halyomorpha halys. Classification (NCBI taxonomy): domain Eukaryota; kingdom Metazoa; phylum Arthropoda; class Insecta; order Hemiptera; family Pentatomidae; genus Halyomorpha; species Halyomorpha halys. The sequence goes on along the minus strand of NW_027116617.1, from coordinate 675,226 downwards.
GGAAAGGTGACTAACATTCAAAAAACAGGAAGCGAAATAGAAATAAGAAGTGAGAAGATAACCATGAGGCGGCACTCAATCATTTCCCTCGATGAAGTAATGCCTAAGGTAGGAGGTTTTAGTGGGTAAAATTCCCCACTATAACTAGGTACATGCCTAGCCATGTCTTTTCGAAGATTATCCCTTCCTTTGTAAAAAAAAAAAAAAAAAAAAAAAAAAACATTTAGTCAATGAAAAAGGTAGAAGCATAAATTATAAAATATATACCTGTTAAGCTCAACGATGCATCAACTTTGTCTTTCTCTTTTGCAACATCACTTTCAACACTTCTTAAATTGGATGCTTCGATATGTCCAAGATATAAGGAATTCAATTTGTTCCAGACTAAGGAAAAAATACCATAGTCCTTCAAAATTATCAAAAGTGAGTATAAAATCCAAGCTGTTCCAAGAAATGTCAAACTATTTTTTAGTTCGCTAAAATATGAAGATTTTAAAATTTCTAAAAATAAACAAAAATTATTAAATGAATATGAACCTGTTTTAAAATAAAATATGAGTAGAAAGAAAGTGATAGAATATACCAGGACAGTTCATATTCGCAGTAACATCAGGTAGACAACTTTGACATTTAAATTTTAATATTGCAGTAGTAATGAATTTAACCATAGCCTCAGCTAATGAAGTCAAAGGATGCAGTTTTAAAAAGTTAGCATAACTTTTATACTCAGCAGGACATAAACTAACGACAGCAAACCCAATCCAACCTAAAACACGAGTTTTTACAGATTAGACCAAAAAATTAAACTAATCTGGACCAATATTATTCAAATTTTAAGCAACATTATTCAACTAACAAGAATTAAAAGTTATTATCCAATAATTTTATAATATTAATTTTAAACACCAATTCAAGACGCATTTTTATCCATTTGAGAATGTACATCAACAGAAAAAAGTAATAATTCCAGAAGTTTTACAATTATTACAATGCACAACTGCAAATAGAGTTAAACAACTCAAAAATACTAAATTTTACAGTTGAAGCAAAAGAATATGTGACAAGTGAACCACAATGATTGTTTAAAAACAATAAACACTCAATTTTTCTAATAAATACAATTCCACAGTAGGAAGCCACATTCAGGTTGGATCTATTTCTAAAATAAAATACTAAATGATTTTTTTTTTGTTTCACTTTTCTGGCAGGTGAGCAATACACAAAATTAAATTTCATTTACGGTATCAAATTTATTTTGTTATTATCAGAAGAATTTTGAATAACATTAACAATAATTTTATAAAAAGTCAAAGAGATTATTGACTATCAAGCATTTTGTACCATTTAGTATTTTTCTTGTTGAGTACAAAGTTTAGTATTCAATTTGTAATGTAACATGTTAAATGGTAAATTAAAAAAATTTAAACCTGCCAATTATAGTTGGATAGAGCTTCACACCTTTTTGATCATAAAAATAAAATGGAATTCCTTATTGACCAATCTTATTTTATTATTATCAACATCAAGTTTATTGTATAGCCACAGTGTTTGCTCTAATACAACTAACTGCTACATACAACTTCTTGATGAAAGTCTATCAGCATCTTACTTCATAGAGTGTATGATGTTTACTGTTTTGGTTAGTCCTTGAACTTAACTTACAATGAAAGTATATTCAATTACTTCAAAATTTAAAAAAATATAAGGTTAGAATGTAGACTTTTGGAAGTAAAAATTCAATGGATAATATCATATGAAACAGTCTGCAGATGGCAAAGCAATTAAGAAACTAACTAAGACAGAAAATACATTATGCAGAAAAAATTAATAAGTTTCATAATAACCCATCGGTCTTGGGTTCAATACTTGATGAGAAAGTTTTTAGGAACAATAGTTATATGAGGTGATCTAAACTGGATCAGGCCCAATAGCCAAGTTTATCCAGCAACCAATTAAAAGAACAGCTGTCCACTTAATATAGCCTGGGTGTGCCCAAGAAGAGTCTACTAATTCCATGATCAATGTATTACTGATGGAATCAAAATAATATATATTTTTTCACAGCCTTCCCCAAACACAGGGAATAGTAGATTTAATTTAACATCATCAACTTATGATGGTTATCAATTTATTTAATATTGATCAATTGATATACAAGTAGTATTGCTTTAATTATTTAAACAAAAGAAAAATTGTTTAAATCTGCACTTTATAGCAGATTTGAAAGGTTTAGCCAATGTTTTCATTCAATGAAAAGCCAAAAATGTTTCCAGGAAAACCAAACATGCAAAATGTTGGATTTACCAATACATGTAAAATTTGAAGAAAATCAAAAAATATTTGTTGGTGGTATAGAACCACAAAACTGAGCGCAATTTTGGATCAGAATTAATAAAGAAAAATGCCTACAATATCTCATTTTCCCAGACTTAAAGGAAAACTAGTTAAGGGAATGGTAGAAAATCAGGTATTAATGAAGTTTTTGAATTGAATCTTATCCAGATATAAAAAAATGTTGCTGTTCTTCAAAGGTAATGAAATACATGACCAAAATACTATAAATACATTAACATTCAATTATAATTTTATGAAAAAATATATTAACTTTTTAAAATACATTACCTAAAATAAAAATAACTGAATAATATACACTGGTAGCACCCAAAGAAGTCTTGAAAAAAAAGGTTAAGAAATAGGTTAGCCAAATCATACTTAACCCAAACAAGAAGAATACTAGGAATAATAAATCTGAAAAATAAAAATAAAATAAATCATTAATAAAACCTAACAAGGTATAAGTTAATATATTGGTTGATTTCAAACAATTACAGTCAACTCCCCTCTCTCTAAGTACATTTTTTACTGCTATATGTAATTAGGTTAATAATGCTATTTTGAGAAACAATTCTTTTTTTTTTTTATTATGGGTGCTAACACATTATTAACACCTTTCTAGTGACAACTGAAAAAATTAGGCAAGTACCACTATTATTAAGTTTAACTCAAACTGCAATGAGCTTTGATAACCTTAATACAACTAAAACTTTTAAAATATCCCATGGAACTAAAATTAAAATAAAACAAAAGTAATAATGTTATATCATCAACACATAGAGCACTGCTCAACCTTCATAAGCTGTGGCAGAATACAGCTCTGTCCTGTTCTGGGTGTTACACCTCTGAGTGCAGTACATTTTTAAACTAAATGACCAGTTTTAAACTGATCTAAAAAAAAAAAAAAAAAAAAATCAATGGTATTAAATTTAATAATTAAAACGGAATAAAATAGTAATTTTTTATTAGTACATCAAATAAGACCCTAATTAACGATTTGATGAATTTTATACATTATATTAAAATATAGTGTACTTTATTATTAAACTAAATTATTTGTCTGATACCAGGAATCGAATAATTCAAAATAAAAAACTATAATAGTTTATGAAAATTTGCATCCTAGGAAACCACTCAAAAAAATATATTAAATAATATTAATAATATTGTCTTATAAGGAAGTTTGAAGCGGACGGGGTTTGAAAAAATACAAGTGTAAAATTTCTTTTAATGTGTTCCAGCACTCTGGTTTGAGCTTTAGGCCTTCATCAGAGTGATGGAGCTAGAAATTCAAGATTAAGTCCATTTCCTAGACTTGTCACACTGGCTCACATTAAAAGAAGTTTTACACTTGCTATTTAGTGTACTAGTGAGGAAAATAAGTTTTACACTTGCTATTTAGTGTACTAGTGAGGAAAAGTACAATAATAATCAGTTATTAATAACTTTTAATGTCATTTATACATAAAGTATTATAAAATTTATATAAAATATCAGTTTTACAATTCTGATCTACGATATGAGGTTTCATAGTATATACTGTGATTGACTTGTTGAAGGAAGGTACATATGTCAAAACCTAACAGGTACAGGAGAAGAATAAGAACAACTTATCACAAGAGATAGCAAGGAGTAGTTGCTAAGTGCATCTCTAAACTTATACATTAATGGTTAATCAATTTATTGATAGTAACTCAATAAAATTATCATGATAATAAATACTTACAAAGCCCATTATCAAGATAAAGTATTTCTGCAGTATCCGTTATTACAAATGTAATCATAATTAATGAAATAGAAAGAATATAAAGGGCTATATCCCAAATAATGAATGAAGCCCAATAGCTAACAGGTGAGATATTAGTCATTAGAATAAGATGCTTCAGTGAAGATACCCTTTCTTCATGAACATGTTTAATGAAACAGGAACAAACAATAAAAAGGCCCAGAGGAAGAGTACCAATCCAAGCAGCAGTAGAAGTGATCAATCCTATTTCATCATTTCCACATATTCCCTAAAATGAATCATTAAAAAAAAAATTATAAATAAGAAAATCAATATTTTGACTGAATCAATTTCTTTTAACATAAAATGAATAAAAATAACACAGAAAACACACATACGAAATCCAATATTAATTTTTATTAGTTGAAAATCTAAAACCTCTTGACCATACAGTCTCCGGAGTGTCCAATAAGATATTTGATGTTAATATACAACTAAAAAAATAAATAAAATAAGGTGGTCAGGGATGCAGTAAAAAAAGAACAAATAGTTTTTAACTATTTAATGTCCGACGTTTCGCCTCACTTTACAGGGTGATGATAAGAATAAAAAATTGTAACAATCATAAGAATGTTAAGAAAATTCTTTGCGCATTTATTATCATTTAATATTATCTTTTAATAAAGAATTAATATTTTATTTATATTTATTCTTTCATGACTTTTATTTAATCTCAACTTTCTTCTTCATTCTCCATCAGTTAGTGTGTTTAAATTTTGTGTTTATTTAACATAATTTTTAATTTTTATTCTTATGATTGTTACAATTTTTTATTCTTATCATTGTTTATTCAAGTTTATTTTATATTAATACTATTTTGTCTTCCTTCCTTTATATAATTTTCTTATCACTTAATTTTTACATAATATGTATCCTACCTTAATTTACCTTATTGTTGTAATGTTCTTAGTTGTTTTTGGTATCTTTTTAGCCCTGATGAAGCCCTCCAAAGTGGGGCGAAACGTCGAAAATTTAAGTAAAAAACTATTTGTTCTTTTTTGACCACCACCCTGACCATCTTCTTTTATTTAAAGTTATAAGGTCAACTATTTATATAAATAAATATTGTATATATTTTCATAATAATTTATAAAAATTAAGATTCTATCATAAACCTACTTAATCCCCAATCCAATCACATTCAGTCAAACTTTTCTTCACTATTTGCATTACAATAAATAATATGTGAAAGTACTAAAGTTCAAAACATTTTGATTTAGGGTTATTTTAACATACCTTTCATGCACAGCTATTAATAGTTGATTATTTCTACTCAGTAGTATATATTATTTAAAAAAATAAAAACCTCAATTTGATAAAAATTGGAATTTTTAATTGTCTTTGTCACTTCTGGAAGGTTTGATTTGATGGTTGTGTGGTATTACACTTTTATCAACGATATGCTTCTTTCTTTCATCTGATTAATATTGTATTTTACTTTCATGTTATCTCTTAATCCATTCAGAAGCACTTCAATGAACTCTTTGATTATTTCCTCTGAAATCTCTACCATCTTATTTCAATCTCTGAAACATGGTTGAAACCTAATATCACAACTCCGTCTGTTAACACTCCCAACTATGCTCTCATCTGCTATGACTGGCATATTTGAACTGGTGAAGCCATTGGCTTCTTTGTCCATTATAGTCTGAGGGTCGAAATTCTTTTCAGATTTCCATCCCTTGAAACTTCAACTTTGAAAAACTGTTCTCCAGGCACATTTTCTCCCATCTATGCCATACTATAAAGCTTCCATCAGATCTGATTTAACAAATTGATTATGAGAATAATTATAATTGGCAGTCAACATGTTAATCCTTTCTTTATACATTCTATGCATTGAAAATGTAATAATTGCTAACAATTTTAATACCAATCTCATCACCGATTCTTCTGATAAGTCATATCTTATCTTCTTCCTTGACTGTTTATCCTAGAATTTCTTGGCAAGATGGCAAGTCCTATTCCTTAGATAACATTCATTCCTTCTCCACTAATGATCAGATGATCAATTGCCATTCATTTTGATTCTTATGTCCGAAGAAAAATAAAACTTTAATCAGACCACACAAATCAATATTAGCAAGATTTATTTTTGTAATTGATAGTTAGTTTTGTAAATTTATGTTCTTGATACCAGAGGGTTTAGTTTGTATAGAAAGAGCAGATAAATTTAAAAATACAATTATGTCTTCTACTTCTTCAAATATTTTTTTTTTTGAAAACTCCAAACTTTTCATCAATATTTTAACACAATGCTAAAGATATAAATTAAACAGAAATGTAACAAATAATATTTGTTAATTTTGAATAAAAATAATACATAAAATTCTTACCAATGATGTAGTAATGGGATGACTGCTTGTTTTGATAGTATAATTAGAAGTATGACTATCAGATTGAAGAATCGTATTATAAAGAAGATCAAGAGCAACAATTGGTGCATGGTTTGCAACAGACGAATAAAGGAAATTTGGTACAGAATCACTAAAATCAGCAGCAGTTATCATGGATTTAAAATATTTATTTTTGTCCTCAACTGCAACTTCAAGAAGTTCTAAAAGCATAAATCAGGAAATTTTAGAATCATGTGTAGTATTTGAGAAGCATTATCACATTTTTAGATAACTCGCAACTTTACAGGCTGACTTGGTTTTAACAGTCAAGCCTCAAGTAATTATTGAGCCCTGACAACTCCACAGAAGGTAAGGCTTTGTCTGAAGACCCTGTATAATGTCTTTAAGCTTGAAAAATCTGAAGTACTATCCTAAAATGCATGACTGGCATGATCAATACAAAAAAAAAGAATAAATAGGTGAAACATTCATGACTGAATGAATGAATCGCATGAAAATGACTCATTTCTTGGAGAAGAAAACAATGCTGCTATGGTATTGATTGAAAAATAGATGTTTTTAAAAATAGTAAAAAGCAAATTGACCTTTTAGACAGAAAACAAATACATTAAAATTTTAAAACTCACGAATGTTACTTGCTAATACTACGAATGCTAGTAATTTCAAAACATTCAGCTGTTTTCAAATTAAGTAAAAAGAAATTTATCAACTTTGAAACTTGGAGTAACTTGTCCCATAAACTTGTATCTTAACTGAAAATGTCAATTTAGACCTAAATTGAGAGTTAAATAAAAAGTTAACAAAATTAAAAGGGAAGTTTCCCATAGTTCTCACAAATGTTACCACTGGTTCAAGTACATGTTTAAAGTGAGAGTGTGAGGACTGACACACGACAAATACATAGTGTCACGTTTACTCTCCCTCTTGGTTTATACAGTCAGCATAGGAGTGGAAGGTTGCTGAACCTAGTTTTGAGCATATTAAAAACACAGTTTGTGAACAAAAAAGTTATCAATATAAAATAATCTGATACACACACATAAAACTACCCATACAAAGGAGTCTTATAGGACATCTCCACCACCCAGTTTCAAAGGGATAGAGGATAAATCCATAATCCAAAATAGGTTAAGTTGATTGAGTGTCTAAGGAAGACATCCAACTATGTATGGTTAAAAAAAAAAGAGCCATAAATTTGCATGTTTACATAAAAAGATTCTTTAATATCTACAAATATGACTATTTATTTATTTAAAAAATGAGTAAATTCAGTGTGAATTGACATGATAATTTATAAGATAAATAGTAACAAATAAATAAATAATAAATCAATAAATAGATTATTTAACCGAAAACTAACCTTTTAATAGAGTATTGCCTTCATTTTGGCTAGTCATATCTACATAGGAGCTTCCTTCTTTTTGTACAATGGATAAAAAAGCATTTCTCATTCTGGTATTATTTTTGCCAAATACAAAAACTTCAGTAGGCCCGTAAATATTTAATGATAGAGTCAAATTTGTAGTATCATTTTTTCCTAGTACAAAGTTTTCAAGCGGGTCCATTGCAAAATAAGCTGTTAGAACAGGAACGAAAACAAGCTATAATGAACAAAAAAAAAAATTAATTAATTAAATTGCAATCAAGACCAAATTTAAGTGAACAGAAATACACAGATAATATTAAGAAATAATAATATTATTTCAAAAATTAAATGAATTCAGGTATACTTTTTTCTATCAATAATAGTTAGAAGATATATAGTATCAGTTCATAAAGTATGGAGCTGAATGAAAGAAAAAGGAGCTTTAATTCTTTATTTATTAGACATAAACTAATTAATTACATATTAACATTAATTTTCATCATTAATTATCATTATACATATATATAGTTTTATTATAAAATATACTTTAAATTATTTTAATTTAAAATATCAATCCACTACTTTTAATACATTTCTCCCAACGCTCAACAAGATTTTTATTCCTTATTCAAAGAAAGTCATACCCCATCAAAGAATCACCTAACCTTTCATGGGTAAAATGGAGATTTCCCTACTAATCCATGTGGTTGATCATGATTCAACCATTACCTGTTTCTTCTGAGAACATCATATAACACACATTCTGTCCAAGTTTAAATTAATATAAGATTATAACTTTTAATTCCTCAGATTCTGCTGATGACAACAAATTAAAGAAACACTGTACAAAACACTTTTTATTTCAAAATAAACTGAAAGACAAGACATGAACTGAAATACATGATATGAAAATGAAAGATAAACGTAAAAAGAATAATTTAATAACCATTATATTTGAGTATGTAAACAAGAGATGGTTTCTTTCTTTAATGAATAAATCAAAATCAAGAAATGTGAGTTCAGCCATTTGAACTCAATTAATTCTAATGAGCAACTAATGAATGAAATAAAAATTTAGTCAACAGGTTAAGTAAAAGAAAAGGTTAGAAATCTTACTAAGCAGTAAAATTATTTAATGCACAAAATTAATACTGGAATTGTACTCTATTAATACTTCAATGGACTAACTAGATAATCAGTTACTGGTTAGGTTAGGGAGTTGTTTTGCAGTACAACCCTTCTCTTCTCCGCCAGCTTCAGTTAATTTTATCAGTCTTCTGGACCACCATCTATAGTAGCCAATATGAAATATGGCAGAAGGGCATTTTTACCATGTTACTACACTAAGTCTAATACAGTGACATCTGGACCAATTCAGCTTTCAAATCGCTATATATATTCTCTTCTAATCACTCAAGTAATAAAAATTAATAAAGAATATTCAACTAATAAAGACATTATACCCTACACAAATCACAAATCTATACACACATTAATACATGTGGTCAAAATATTTCAAGTAACTTTCAGAAATAAAACTCAATATTCCTCAAGAACTAAAAAAAACTAAAAGATAAGTCCTTTGTTTGGGTTTCTGCTCCAATTCCAGATTCATGAAACATGTTGAAAATTAAGTATTGTTTAATTATTGAGACATGAGGTATTAGAAGTCATTATATTGATTTAACCGGTGGGTTAAAATTGGTAACAAACGAGGTTAGAGGGTTTAGTTTTTAATTAAGATATTGTGGCTGGATTGTGAATGGATGAGATTTGTTGGTTAGTGGGAAGCATATTAACTGAAGAGAACACTATACGGTATTGAGGGAGTTATTGTTTAGCTTTTGGTTTTCTGAATTAATCAAAAAAAGGACATATTAATAAGGTTTTAGATAGAACTATCCAACTCTTGATCAAATTTTTTCCTCGCAGCAAATATAATGTTGATTCACATAAAATGCCCACTTTAAATTAGAAATTCATAGAAGATCTAGCAGTATGAAATTGCTTACTAACAACATGCCTATTATAATGAACAGTTATAAATAATAAAATTAATAAATACAACATATAAAAACTTGGACACTTGGCATCCCAAGCTGCAATATTTTCATAGAAATGGAGGTAGAGAGTGTTAATGAATGGACTAAGTTTTGAGCAGGAGATACTGAATTTTAAAACTGTCCTGTGGAAGGACTTCTTCAATTGACTAAAAAGGTCTTAAGCTAAATGTGGAAGAAAATATCCATTAAACTATGGGAGAAAATTCTTAGAAAACAGTAAAAGGACACTTAGCACATCCCAATACAAGTGTATCGTATCCATAGTTTCAAGACATTTGTAACAAAATAGAAAACTTGATTTAAAGATAACACACTTGATGCAGTTACAACATACAATCGATATAAATTCCATAACTTGCTAGGTAAAAGTTACCTTTTTCAGGGAAGAATTGTAACTTATCAGAAAAAAATATGCAGGATGTAGTTCATCAGTTCTATATCTATTTCAAAGGCTTACAATACTACTGATCTCTAGAAGTTATATAATATTGTGAATGAGTAAAAATAAAAAAGAATAGAGTTAATCTAGTAAGGATGTGCATGTTCAAAACATTCGATAAAGCCTGAATCAGTAATTTTTATAGTGAAATGTTTGAGGTATATTAATGTTTATAACAGGGGACTTTTTTTGTGGTGAAACAGATATCCAGTAAGTATATTAATATTAATAATAGTGAGGACCTTTCATATGGTCATTAACCAGTCCTTATGATAATAAACAAGATAATTTCTCAGCCAAACACACCAAGGCTGACAAATAGCAAGACCAACCGGAATCTATTCAAGCAGGTATTGGAAGAAAAAATAGAACTTAAAGTACTATTATATAATAGCTACCAGCTGGATGAAGAAGAAGAGAAGTTCAACAGTAACATACAGAAAACATCATGGGACAGCACCCAACAGTCAAACAGGAAAGCACAACAAAGGAAAATCATTTCCTCATTTTAGATGTGAATGATTAATCATAAAAAAGAGTCAAGCCTGAAAGCTTGACTGAGTTTGTACTCCTGAAAATAAATGATTCTTGAACAAACTGCAATGAGCTCAAAGAGATGATAAAAAATACAAAGAACAAAAGACTTGGCAACTATGTAAGTAATCTGACTTACCCAAAAGATACTAACAATTCAATCTGGAAATGCTCTAAAGCACTGAAGATGCCAAAAATCCTACCATCACCAACCAGAATATGATACCAATTCTGGGAAAACGATGCGAAACAGAAAGCTGCCCTTTTTGCTAGTCATCTAGAGGAAACCTTCTAGTCGCTACCTCAGCAAACAATTGAAGAAAAAACAGTTAAAAGCCAAAAATTAGATAAAAGAAGTATAAAAAAAGTAACTCTCAAAGAATTGAAAGAGGAGATAAAAACCAACTCAATTTGGAAATAAGCACCACAATATGACTTGGTAACTGAGTAAATAATAAAATAAAGGACCTGCTGAACAAGGCTATAAAAAAATTATTGCATATTATAAATGCAACCTTCAGACTGAACTAAGTGCCAATCCAATCCTTTGGAACATGGCAGAGGTTATTATAATGATCTTAAAGTCTAAGATCTTCTTCCGGATAATCAGTTCGGTTTAAAGGGATATACATAGGATAGAAATACTCTACTATTGAAAAGTTACATAGAATATCTCATGTGATTGAGAAGGCTCTAGAAGAAAACAAGTTTTTCTCAGTAGTATTCTTGTATGTAGCACAGGCATTCGATCAAGTTAGGCACCAAGGTCTAGAATTCAAACTGCATAGAGATCTCCCAGATGAATTTTACCTACTACTAAAGTCATACATCTCTGATGGATATTTCAGGATAAGAAAAGAGAATGACTATTTTGTTTTCAAGAAAATAAGGGGTGGGTTTCTACAAGGTAGTGGGTATAAGTGTAGTCCCATACAGTCTCACTAAATTGAGACTTTTAATCAAAACAAGAGCTACTTGTTGGATGAGCTCAGTTGTTGCATAACAAGGTGATTTTAGAGGGTTGGAATCCCACACTACCTGTAGGTTTGGTGCTTCGGGTGTCTATTAAGATTTCCACTTTGTATAATATACAGATAAACTTAATCAGACAGAAAAATAAGATTTTGGAAATTCCTAATAGGCATTTGTTTGGGCGATGGCCTTATTTGATGTGAATCATATATAAAACAAATAAAATAAAACTGAAATAATAATACAGATAGTTACATATTTATATGATATTTTGATAATTCTAGTCCAATTTAAGCACTTACAATTAAAAGAGCTGGGAACCATCTCTTCAATGTGCGATTCATATTTTTATTAACAAGACCCAAAAATCGTTCAATATACAACATATAAATGTTACCAGTCATTGAAGCAACTAAAAATAGAAGACAGATATTAGGTAAGAATAAAAATACACTACAAATTATTACACAATAGTTTATTAATTATATTGGCTTATAGTATAATTGTATTGGGCTGCGAGAGGGAAAATGACGTAATGGCCCACTTCCTGTGGTGTAGGAAAAAAAACAATAGCTTATTATTTAAATTCATTATTTTCTAATAGTATTAAATAACACATAGGGTATTTTTGGATTCAAAAAAAGTTGAAAGTAAAAACTCAAAATTTGAAAGGGAGTTAATTTTGATGATTGATTACAAAGGTTCATAATAAAAATAAAAAACCAAAAAAGTTATAAAATAGTAATATATAAGCATGAAATGACAAGTTATTAAAAAATACATAAATAGTTAAAAAATAAAAGTCTGCTCTGAAGGCTAAGGATTTAAAGATTTTAGAGGAGTATTTTTTCCAATTTTACTGTCCAATGCTAATCTGCCACATTGAGTAATAGTAAGTTAAAATAATGTTTAAAAAGAAACATCATAAGCCATATATACACACACAATATTAAAAGTCAGCTTGGTGAGAATGATTATATGAGTTTGACATTTTTATATGGATTCAATATGAGGTACTGCATTAGAATGTATAACAATAAGTGATCCTAACTTTAAATTGCAATTAAAGAAGTGGACCACACTATTGACTCAGTTATGTAGTTCTCAGGAGACAATGGGTCCAGAATTAAGATTTTTATAATTTAATTTTTTTATAAATAAAAATAAAAGTATAACAAAAATTTATACAATTGAAAGAATGCATAATGAACCTTTTAATATCTTAAGTCATCAATTAAGCAAATAAAGAAAAAACTTACTTCCTTCATCATTTTCATCCATCATTCCATTAGACATTGATCTTGCATCTCCTGCCTCCTCCTGAACCCTATCAAACATTTTTGGATAATACTATACATCATTCAAACAGAATTACACCAATCAAAATTTTTCAATGAATAATCACTCCTGTAGTTATTACATTAATCAACTTTAAATTGAGGCTTGGATAAAAAATCAAATAAACTACTGATAATTGCTGATAAAAAAAATTTAATGTCCTTTGAACTGTATGATTTTGATTAATCTGTGTTCCGAGTTTTGTTTTTGAATATTTTTGTTTAGATCTCGAGCATGCTGTGAGATCTAGTAATATCTTCAAGTTTAATTACGTTTTAGATGCTCCAGTCTATAAAAGGCAAGAGTTTAACATTAAAAATAATATTACCACCCTTTTCTTTATTCTCAAGACATAGATAACAGGAGGAATTTTCCATTATTTTTACATTATTGAGGTATATTATAGTGGACAATGACCCGAGAGGAGTCTCATAATTACTCATTCCTTTCATAATTCCCATCCTTGTCAGGTTTAGGTAAAATTTTGCTCAAATTTAGCATTTACGTAAAAATTCATCAATTTTCCTTTGACAGATTAATGAAGAGTGTATTATTTCATGCCAGGTTTGGAAGCCCAGTAAGTTTTTCTTAGTTTCTCAGGATTGAATTTCTTTCCTGGCTAAACCAGTAGATATGCTACAGTATGGCTCAGGGCTAATTAGAGTCACCTCTGAGTCCTTTCTTGCTAGTGTATCAGCTGTTTCATTTCATTCGTGTACCGGAGTTCATATTATGGTAAGTTTACAGCCCTTTGCTAATTCCTTTAGGATATCAATGTTACTCCAGACTAACCATGACGTAATTGTATATGAATTTAAGGCCTTTAATACTGCCAGATATATGCATTACTTTTTTTAAGGATACTCCCTAGAGTAGCTATTTCTAATCTATGTATTTTAATTTAGAAGACCGTTCGGTAAGATCTCATAGCAAGGGTCCTGCATTCTCTTCCTAAACCGAACCGTCAGCATATCAGACTAGGGTACTGTTTCAAAATTTAGACCCTCCTCCTTTCCATATATGCTTGTCTGCGATTGTTAATTTGAAATTATCTCATAGTGTAATTTTCTGGGAAAATAATCACTAAATGAATTAATCTACTCTCTTCCTTTAAGCTTGTTGAGGATTTGCCTTGAGAGGTAGTACCCTTGATAGTTTTCTCATTTATAATTCCAAGTAGACAGTAGTCCGAATGCCTTTAATTTTTATTTTGATTTTAATGTATAAAGAATGTTTATTTATTAACAACACTTTCCCACCCTCACAACCAACGCCTAGATTAGTTACAACAGTCAACTACTTCATACATAATAAAATAAGAGATACATAAAAAAAAAATTTCAATTGTTAATATCTTAATTTTTGTACAGTGTTTATAGACTATTCATTCATATTAATACTTATAATTTCACATTAAAATTACTTCAGATAAACATCTTCCATCGTTGTACAGTTAATTCCAACTCTAGAAATTTCTAAATCTTCACGGGACTCCAAAAGTTTGAACAAAACTGGAAATTCTGTAACTCTAGTAAAAGGAATGCCAAATTTAATCCATTCTTCAGACTGATTAATGATAACAGTCTCAGATATACTGGAATTAACTGTCTGAATTATAGATTTGGACTTTTCTGGATTTCGGTGAGATATTGTAACATGGTACCCAGCACCTATAAAACAAAAATGGAAAAATAATTAAGAAGAAAATGGAGCATATAACAATTATATTTTACAGTATACTAAATTTTTCATTATCTTATTAAAAATGAATTTGATCAAACAAATTAATTTTAAAAGTAGACTTTATGAATTTATTTTAAATCTGTGAATTGTCTTATAAACTTTGAGAAAACAGTAATAATCCATAAATTAAAAATGTAATTATATAACAGGAGGAGTAAAGGATTTTTTTTGTATTTATTTACACTAGCTATTTGGGGCCCTGGGGTCGATGCAAATTCAGACCTCTGGGTAGATAATGAAACATATTTTTTATGTTAACCACCCCTCCCACACTTCATAAATTGATTCCTAATAAAACAATATGTTTGATTGCATTCTATTCACTCTAAACTAAAATTATCATTTATCCGATGCAGAAATATTACATTTTGATTATACAGTCTACATTTAAACTATTAATACTGTCAAATTGAGTATTAAATTGAAATAAGCATTTGAAATTAAACATAATAAAAGCACAATCTTACACCTAATCTACAGAAATCTAATAGGTGGACAGAGGCAAATCAGTAAATAATTTAAAAAATGCCACTAATTCTATATGAAGCCATGAAATTATTTTTTGGGGTGTTCTCAACATCTGCTAACTGCTATCTATGAAGGAAATTGGCAGGAACTTTGCCATTTTACAGTGACCTAATTTGACTTGTTTTTAAGAATAGTGCTTCCACTTTGCTTATGAGTAGAAGGCACTTTCATTGCAGAGAAGCATGTAAACATTCGAACAACATAATTTTTCACTCAAATCTTATAATGGGTACTGTCAATTATTTTTATGGTTATCACTGTTTTACAATGTGTTTTTATTTTTATTTCATATCAACACATAAATGCATCTTACTTTTAATTGGGTGGGGCAAAGAGGTAACAATAAGTACATATGTGCCCCATAGATACTTTTTGATGTTACTGATCAAATTAGGAATGATATAAATACAATTTCAAACTAAAATATAAGGCAAACTTCATAATTAAAAAAAAAAATGTTCCTAATATAACCTTTTTTGTACAGTAAATTTTTTTTTTTAGCAATCCGTTCTATTTTTTCCGCATTTATTTCGAAATAAAATGTTTTGAATATAATGAGAACTAAAGCCCATTTACACATTTGCACCAATTAACTGGAGAAATGAGTACTATGGAGGCCATTTAAAAAAAAATCAAGGAAAAATCAATGTCATTGGAAAATCTCTCTTCATTATGTAATCCGCATTTAATACTTTAAATTATGGGGGGGAGGGGGGGGGGGGTAGGATATAACTAAAATTAATGTTCTCCAAATAAGCATCGAAAGCCACCTATTGCATTTTTGTAACACAATTATCCCAGTATACTATTTTTTTTTTTTTTTAATTTAACTCCTTTCATCATATACATTTATAGGGACAATGCAAACCAGATTGGCTTATGATTAATTGACTATATAAATCTTCAGGGTAGTCCATCAATTAAACTTCTGATATTGAAAAAACAATATAAACTAAAATATTTAACTACTTAAATGAATCATTCCTAGATTTTTTCTGTGGAAAAATATCAATGACCTCAGAAATTCAGTTTCCTTAGCTCATCTAATTTCAACTAAAAAGATTGCCAAACTTGTTAATCGATCTTGATTCATCCTTAGCCTATAGAATGTTTATTTATAATTTTAAAAAAAGAGTGGTGTACTTTTGCTACTGTAACTGGAATAGTCAGATACTATTGAACAAGATGTACTTACATAAGCAAGCCTGGAAAATATTTTAGTCTTTTTGTATATAATATATTTTATCAGAAGTCTTTTTGGTCATTAGATTTTACAATGATGATCTAACTGAGGGACTTGGGCGAGTTTATTTGTGAAAAGTTTCAACAAACTTCTTGGCTTTATTTTGCAGGTCGTTAATTGAGATATTAGCAAGGAAGAAACGGTTTAGTACTCACAACTGCCTTCATGTCTGCAAACATGAATCCAGCTGGAATGTTGTACTGTCAATCATTGAGTAAAATACAATCACTCAAAACATGTCTGTGCTACTATGCTATTCACATCCAGTTCTTCCTTGAAAAGTTTATCATAATGCTTCTTTACTTTTCTGATTCTACTGTTAGTAAATTGGCTCATGATTACCCCTATTGTACAAATATCATTGGCCTCTTTACTTTAATAAAATTGTCCTAAACGAGGAACTTCGAAGAAGGGATTTTCCTAAGTTTCATAACTATTAATAATTAACCAACCCTAACTTAATTTGTAAGTATTTAGGTGCAAAGCTAACTTCTTGTAAAAATTTACATTGTATCAACAGCAATGCCACACACAAATGATTTGAATCTTTTCTTAAGCCCTGGAGACAAATTACATTCACTTGGCTTTTTATTTGTAAAGAATATTTTTCATAAGCCGTTCTTCCCTGGGAGGAAGATGATTGAATTCCTACTTCATATGAAATGGGAGGAAAAAAGAACGAAAATAAATATTACTGACCATATTGTTTCTTCAAAAATAAAGGTGTCCCATAACAACAAATTTCACCATGATTCATTATAGCAATTTGATCTCCTAAAGCATCAGCTTCCTCCATAAAATGTGTAGTGATTAACATCATTCGTTCACCTCTTGATTTCTAAAAAAAAGGCAATTGCAAGGAGTAAAATGATTAATATCACTGATAACAAATGAATAGAAAATACTATTTACCAACAAAATATTCCAAATTTCTCTTCTTGACTCAGGATCAAGTCCTGAAGTAGGTTCATCAAGAATGACAACCTGTAAAAGTTATTATTAAAAATAAACTTATTAAAAATAAATATATATTATAAATTATGACTGTAATAATAGATTTACATTAGCCATGTCATAATAAAGAAAATGTAAATAGTTATATGTAAGATTAGTTCTATTTAAACTATTATAGTATGATTCAGGAATTTACATTAATGACTATTAATGCACTCCAGGTTGCAAAAAAGGTATTAAGTAATCAGAGAATAGCGGTCCACCTTATAATCCAAAGATTAGAGATAAAATGTAATTGGCAGGAAGTAACTGATATGTCCAAATTAAACCTATTAAATGGATCCCTAGGTATAGGAGGAATCAAATTATTGAAGAGGGAATGGATCTTTAAAAAATTTGGCCAATGAGAAATAAGAGAAAAGGATTTCCTTGAAATATTGGAGAAAGGGAAAGGGCACATTCTCCCGTGATTTCTCAGGTTAGAAACATCCTCTCATGATCTTCCCTTCCTGAGGATGAGAAGACATCAGAAGAGCTCCCACAGAAAAGCAAATCAAGACCAGATAAACTTGGCAGTCACACAAATAATGAGTAAACTTTGTACTCATCTATATGCTACAATTACAATTACCTGAGTTTTAAAAGCACTTTATAATTAAAAGATTATTCAGATTCAAAAATATAGTTTGAATTATATACTGAAGATAATTAATCATTAACCAAATATGTTAAGAAGTAATAATAATGGCCAATATTTATGTGTAATTTAATTAAACATTGGGGATAATCAACATTTATAAAGATCATTGATAAAAAGTTATTTGAGGTAAAATAATATTTACTAATTAAAATTAGTACCTATAATGATAACCTATATATATCGAAGAGATATTTTATGAATATTAACAAAAACATTCATTGTTTGAGTTCATTTATCTAATAAAAGGACCATATTATGTATGATCGTATGTTATATTTCTGTCTCATTATCAGGTAAATAAGATAATATCATTTTAATTATTAAGCCTACTCGAGTAAGAGTATGTTTATTAAAGTAAATAATTTCATAATTTAACTCTTACCCTTACTTCATCAATTAACACTAGTTAATTATTTAGTCAGATTTATAATTTAGTTAAATACTACATAATTAAGAGATAAGAGGTTACAGTAATTATATATGAGTGTGCTTTAAATGTATTTGAAACGATCACTATACTTTAAGAGTAGTTCATATGCACAATTTATAAATAAATATTTATCTAAATTTAAAAAAAAAATATGAATGTAACAATATTTAAAACATTACCTAAGTAAAATAAGTAGGTAAGTAATAAGATACACCACACAATCAACATTTTCAGAAATTTAGAAATGCATAAAAATAGATTTACCAACCAAAAACTAAAATTAAAACTAATGTAACTATAACATGACATAAAACTATAGCAAAACAATAATTCATTCAAACCATAAAAAATGCCATGTTATTCATGTTCATACATAATTAAATTTTAAGAATAAGGAAGATAATTAATATAACCATATAAGATAACATTTAAAATAATAAAACATTACAGCTTTAATTTAAAATGTTTGCATTGATACTGTCTTTCCAAATGGTTTCAATAATTCAATTTTAAAATGTTTTCAAAATTTTTATATTATAATTTTTCACCTTAGGTTTACCAGTCATTGCTAATGCGATACATAGTTTTCGCTGCATTCCACCAGAAAGATTTGACGATACCTCATCCCTTTTTTCTGACAAACCAACTTCCTTCAAAATGACCACCGCTTGTTCGTTAGCTTCTTTTTTGGAAAGTCCTTTAAGCTAAAATTAGAACATACATATTTAATGGATAAACAAGGTTACTTCTATTATTATTATTAGTAGCAGTAGTAGTAGTAGGGTATCATATTGGCCCAATACTAAGGTACAGATGTGGGAACACCAATTTAAAGTAATATTTTTTTTTGTGATAGTAGGTAAACAAATATGAGAATATTAAGGCTTGCCGTTTTTTAAGTGAAAGATTCTTTGAAGAATTGTTGATAGTTAATCAATAGTGGAGTGATCAGTATGTATTTAAATTCTTATAAATATTCATTTAGTCTTATATAAATAAATCACAATAGTCATCATTGCCGTATAATAATATTAAAAAATACTAATTTCATATTTAAAATTAGGAGAAACTATTTACACAAAACATTATTGTTAACTTAAATCAACAAGGAGATAAGATTAATTTATATAATTTGAAATTACAGAAAATAATAATTTTAAGAGTACCAGATGGCGAGGCAATAGCCCCAAATGGTGTAATGGATGAATAAAATAAAAGAAGATGAAGTTATCATGGATGAACTATTTACCTCGTCTCATTAGATAAGTGTACAACTCTTCCAGACAAATGAACCTAAATTATTAAGATAATGAGTAATATTTTTTTCCATTTTATACATAAAAAAATCAATTGGTATGAGAATAATATGAAATGACTAACAAAGAAAAAAAGAACCGGGATAAAATATCTGGTACGAAAAAAAATTGATATTCTATTGTTTTGTTTTTTATCCACAAAACTCTAAAATATGCATTTTCATAGAGATTGGAAAATAATTTTTTTTTTGTTAAATACTTTCACCTTGATTTTTTTTTCCGACAAAGTACAAAAATTGCAATAACCTAAACATGACTTCACCAATCCACACAAAACTTGGAAGCAGTTCAGTGCCTTATAAACTACAAGAGATGCTAAAAAAAGCAGACATAAAATAAAATGGTTCGAGTTCATCTTTATTTAAAACTTTTTCTCCCTAGTAGAGGCATATAATCTAAAAGGTATTGACACAGATTGGAAAAGCAGAAATTCAGTTTTACAAAAGTTGTAGTAATGTTAGATTTGGATAAAATTCAGAATTATGAATGGTTATGTGAACACCGAAGAAAGGCACAGAAAAATTTAAAATTTTATTTTTATGAAAAATCATAATTTAGGATTTTAAAGGACGCTAAAAACAAATCTGACTTGCTTTTTTGTGGCAAACATTTTTTTTTCCTACTTTACAACAAGAGTCTTTTGGTATTTGTAATTTTTTTAAATACATTTCAACTTATTTAATATTCTTTTTTTATATAACAAAAAATAACAAATTAATCGGAATATTTATAACCTTTAAATCCACACAAAGTAAAGGTAGAAAAAAATTGCCAATCTTAAAAAAATAATTTATTTTTCCAGCTCTTAAGATCCATTGCATTATTTGCTGGAGTACCTATTAGATGTGAATTTATACACTATTTACTCGTTCATAAATAGAGGTATGTAAGTAACCCTACCTATTTTTCATTTTTGAAACTAAAGCTAAATTTAAAAATAAAATATTTGAGGAAAATCAGTAAATAATTAAATAACTTACCATTCCAAAAAATATGAGTTGCTGAATGACCGAAAGATCTAAATGCAGTAAATTATGCTGTGGGCAAAGCCCTAAATCTTTACGAAATGTTTTTAAATCAGTAAAAATATTGTATCCTCGATACACAGCTGATCCTGAAGATGGTGACAACATTCCTAAAATTTTAAATTACAATATAATAATATAAATAAAAGTAATCTATATAAACTCTTATACAGGATTCATTTAAACATACCAAGGAACTTTTTAAGAAATAAAACAAAATATAATTGTTTTGGACATTGAAGTTTCATATAAAAAAAATTAATATTAAGATTAATTAACCTAAGAAAACTGACTTTATTATTCTGCATATGCTTTTATGGTTTTATTATATTGCATTAGGCCTATTGAGAGGGATAGTATGATTGGTTGTGACAGCCTGCTACCGGTATAGCTTGATGAGCCCTGTAACTATTATTGGCTGTGGGTGGGACTTATAGATCAGGTGCAATATGCTGGATAGATTCTGTTGCTGTTCTATACAAGTGGCACAATTCATTTATGACTTCACCACATATACAGTGCACATAGGCTTTGTAGTGATCACTTGGTCCTAAATGGCAAAAATAAATCCTTCAATTTCAGAAAATTAAGTACGTCATCACAGCCACATTAAAGAAAATCCTTATACATTTCGACTACTAAAAAAATTGTAAAATTTTCCATGTAAGTTTTAAATTTCAACGTTTCAAACAGGAGTTCTTGATTTAAAGCAGACAGATAGTTTATACTTCATAGATTTTTAAATTTCTCATTTTTAACATATGAGGGTCCCTTTATATGTTTTCAGGATGCAGAAAATAAAATTTCCATCGATTTTAAGATCATGCGCTTGCATATAGATTTATTTTAAATTTTCGGATTTCTTTGATATTAACCCTTCAATACTTAAAATATCCAAAGTAAATATATTTTAATCTCCCATTTGTTTCTAGCTATGTTAATTCTAAATACCCAAAATGATGAATTTTGTATAAAAACTATTTTTTTTTTTAATTCTGCATTGGCGTCACCAGTAGATGCTACAAGATTTTGTAATGTGGATCATGGCTATAATTTAAAATACATTTTCTAAAAACACATTTATTTAGTAACAATGCATACTCAATGAAAATAAAATGTGAATTTAGTGTTTGTACTTAGTGTTGTACTTTTTTTGGGGGGGGATTAGAGTAAAACAAAATATAATTCATTAAAGTCGCTGAAACCTCAGAATGCCTTCAATAAATTATTATAACAAGTAACGTTTTAGCAACAGACCAAATCTTATTTATTTTAAGATTAAACAATAGTTCGAAGGAACTACCTTAAGTTACATTGAAGTAGTTAAAGACATCCACTTATTTAATATACACTCTCAAATTTGTATCACCTATAATAATACTAATTGATATCGTAGTAATTGAACACTAATGTATTAATTAAATAATACATTTAATAAATCGATAGAATTTTCATTTTCAGCTTCTCCAAAAATATAGAAAGGGATCCTAATATGTTAGAAAACTGAAAAGTTAATATAAATCGATACAAGAGCACACACCTTAAACTCTATAGTATTTTTAATTTTTGCACGTTTCAAAACATATAGAAGACCCCTAAAATGTTAAAATAAATCATCATGGGAGCCCAAAATCTTGAAATAAATAGCATTTCTAATTTCTGTACCTCTGAAAACATTTTCAAAGACATCTGAGGGTCTTTGAAGATGAACAAACTAGGAAAACGATTAGAGTGCAAAGTATTAATCATTAGATGTTTAAAAAATAGTAACACAATATTTTATTGAAAACAATATGCAACAAGTAAATAAGTTTCCATTGTGATTGTTGGTACAGTACAGGTTATATTAGGTAGGCAAATCTGACATGTGGACATGAGGATGAGAACCCCTGATCTAGCTCCGTCGTCAAAAGAATGTTTCTACTGAAGACCTCCCTTTTTTTTTTTTTTCCGGCTAAGAAGCACTGCGGCCACAGGGAGCCTATTGTACGCCGTCCCTCCTCTACTCAAAAGAGGCCAATTGCCTTCGCAAATTTGGATACTGTATAAGGATCCACTGTCTCGCAAAGTTTGGGATCCAAGATACGATCCTAACCAAAGATGAGGAATCGTGTTTTTGTCACATTACATCTACAAATGATGCGGTAAGCAGTCTCTTCGACCTTCCTGGAGATAGGGGACTCTATCAGTCTCATTTTATAGAGATGCTTATTTAGCTGACAGTGTCCCGTGTATAGACCTGCCACCCATTTTAAGATACTCCTGTCCATATTAAGAAGGCAGTTACTTCTTTTCGGGCAGGGTCCTTTGAGGAACATTTTTGATTGTTCCATCCTTCTGGTATTTCTCCAGAGTAACCCAGCCTTGCTTTCAGCAATCTTTTTGATATGCCTCTTCGCATGGCTGAGACTTATTCCACATATGGGGTCAGGTGTGAGAGGAACATACTCAGATCCTTTCCTTGCTAGGTAGTCCACTTGCTCATTTCCTTTAATGCCTTCATGTCGAGGCACCCATTCCACCCGCACCTTGTTAGCCAAGGAGAGAGAGTTCAGGTTAGCCTTACACTCCTCCACCAAACTGAAGACCCTTAATATTTCATGAAGATTTTGAAAATTATTCTCATTCATTCTTAGTATTGTCCATAAAAAAGGAAACCATGGTTTTTGTACCAAAGTGATAATCAATACCTGATTAATTTAACAAAACACTCAAAAAATTAATCACAAAACGAAAACAAAGTAGGCTCAAACAGGATCTTGGAAAATTCTTCTATTAATAGATATTTTTTCATTGGATAACAGTTCTTGATTCCCAAACATACTCAATACCTCTTTCCACAGCTTTTTAATCCTTTGCACCCAGTTGTCCCCTCCGAGGGGACATGAAAGTTTATTAGGGATTACAAAGAATAAACTTATTCTACCGCAATTTTTTATGAAACACATTTTCCTGTACACACATTTTTCTAATAAATGGCACAAAAACAGATCAAAATTTGATAAAAATATCAAGATGAATGATAAATAAATCAACATGCAAAGTTCACTATAGACTATACACTTCTTTAATTGTTTGAGCAATATGTAGAACTAGTGGAACAAAGATACATGAGTATGGTTCAATGATATAGGGAAACTTGATAAGATAATAAAGAAATCAGAAAACTGAGAAAAGAAATTTACAAGAACTCTCATCATATTGAATCATCAAATAGTAAAGAACTCTGCAGTAATAAGACAGAGTTGTGAATTCGTAATCAAATCAATCTGCTATGCATATTGGGAATTGCTTAAGAATTTACCATACTGTAGAAAATTATAAGAAATACATTTTTTTTTTTTAAATATGTTTTCTTCAATGAACACAAATACATATAAACCTAATTTCATTACAATATCTTACTTTGTTCTAAAGTAGTACATATGATTACATTATGATTCTAGGGTGTACGTTCTTGCTAAAAAGTGGCATAGAGTAGCTGGAAGATAACGTAATGTCAGACCTGTGCAGAGTGCAAAGTTAAGGAGCCAAACAAATCTATAATGGTTTTGCTTATCTTATGTATTATTTGTTTATTATAATCAAACTATCCAGAAGCCAATCATGCTTCACTAAATCAAACCCTTTCAGGTTGTTTAACCATGATTGTGTTTAACTTGGAAAATAATGGAGCTGTAAATGATAAGAAATTCATTACGACAGTTGGAATTATTCTATCAGTAGGGATGAGATTTTTATGTTGCACATATTTTTTTCTGCAACTTTTATGAATATGTTTATGCTTTCTTCGAAAATATAGAGATATTTTTACCAATTTTATTTTACATATTCCAAAATATTTCACTATTGTTTCATTTTATTTACATATTTTCCTTATAAAGAAATATTTTAGTCCATATTTCCCTTTTCACTTGTACTTTTTTTTTTTTTTTATCTATATGAAATTTTTCTTAAATTAGAAAAAAAAATCAATTCATAGATAAACATTAGAACACAGATATTTCACAATTATTTTCCATGAAGCCTTAAATGACCTGTAAAAATATAAAAATTAACAATTTTAATGAAAGTCTGAGCTAATTTACTTTTCTATGAGTTCAATGGTTTCTTTTAACTTGCAAATTTTTGTATAAATAAAATATGTTTTTCTTTATATTCCAAATATTTCTGGAATCAAATAGTAATAAAGCTAAAATTAAAAATACACCTAATATCAGTATATTGAAGGTTGATCTAATAAATCAATTCATTCTAAATTTGATTTAATCGATTATTCATGAATCCATTAAATCGATGTATGTAAAACAAAGTCAATTTATTTAAAATTAAATAAAAAAGAAATAGATGTTTAACATTTGTTTATTATTTTTATTTCAAAAAGAAAATTAATTATTATTATTAAATGAATAAAATAAATTTTATTCAAAGTCAAGAAAGAAGAATTACGATAAAACTTTTAAAAAGTAGAAAAAAAATATATTTTAAACAATTAAAACATTTATCAAGTGTTCTGGCTAACACTTGTATTCGATAAAGGTACTAATTATTTATTTGACTGAATACAAAGCTATAGTCATCATTAATCATTTGTTACATCATATATATTATCTCCAGTAATTATTTATTTTGTCTTCCTCACTCTGTTAGACTTGAATAGCTCACATCTATATTCATTGTCAAACCATACTGGCATCAGGTGTATTTATTTCCATTGCAATTGGGAATTAGGTGAGGTTTTATAACTTATCAATAGTGGGAGCCCCCAGGTAAAACAAGTTGTTTAATTTTTTTCTCTTCTTTTTTTTTTTTTAATTCTGGCTTTAGCTAAATTATACTACAAATAAATGCAAAAAATAGATGAGTAGAGCAATATATAAATAAGGGAAAGTAATATTACATGGAACTGTATTATTTTTACAGTTAGTGTTATTAATTCTTTGTTACTCAATATCATGATACTGAAATGTTCATTTTAAAAATAAAAAATAAAACTTGAATAGCTATTGCATACCTGATAACATTGAAAGGGTAGTTGTTTTTCCAGCCCCATTATGTCCTAACAGAACAGTGATCTGCCCAACATATACATCTAATGAAAAGTTTTTAACTGATGTAAAATGACCAAATTTTTTTCTAAGATTAACAATTTTTATTCCAACTTCAACACGATCAGGAACACTTTCATACAAGCCTCTTCTTAAATTTGTTTCATTTTCATCATTATTTGAATTCATTGGTGATACTTTGAACAATGATAAACATTTGTTCTAAAAAAAAAAAAAAAAACCTTTACTCACAAACAATTTAACAGATATATTTTTTTAATAAATAATAATTATATAAATCTACTTAAAAAGAGTGTAACAAAAATAATTTAATACTTTGAGTAATGGTTCGGGAGTATACAGAGGATTTGAAATGAAATATTTCAAAAATAAAAGTAGAAAATTGTATGATAATAGTGTGGTAGAGGAAGGAACCTACAAAATATTATCTGCAGAAGGAAGAGTAAAGTCATTTCAATTTAGCATAGAAACTAGTTACACAAGTGAATAGTTTTTTTTAACAAATGTGGTTAAGATATAAGCTCGTTTTAAATATTTTGAATTAATAATAATTTTGGGAAATTTAAACAAGTGCAAACCTTTATGCAGGCAGAAAGAGCCTTATCTACAAACAAGATTTGAGGAGATTAAGTGGCTGTCAGGATTGCCAAGAGTAGTAGCAGTAGTAGTAGTAGTAGCCAAGGAACCATAGACTAAGATATCCAAGACATGAGGTCCAACAATTCACCAGGCAGCAGAGAAAAGCTTTGCCAAATAGTTAATATGGCTATTACTCCATGAAAAAGAACAAGAGGCTAACCTAAACTTCAGTGGAAAGATCTGATAAAGAAGGATACTACCAGTCACTGAATACTGAACTGGTAGTTTAGTTTGCCACAGATTGAAGAAGGCAAATTTGCATTTGAATCAAATAAAACCATGACATAATGGATTAATAAATTGATATATTCATTGGTGAAATGTTAATACAAAATATATAATTTTATTCTATTACCACATAATTCAGAAAAACAATATTAATTCTTATCCTAACAATGTTATTCCATAATGTATGAAATTGTTGACTGAAGACAATTAATAACCTGATGGTGGTCAGGAATGGTCAAACTAAAACTTTGTTATAGTGTAATTTTAACGAAATTGTTCTGAACAGAAAAAGAAACAAGGGGAATAACTTCAGGAAGTAAACGATTAAATATTAATGAAAATAAAATTAGCTTACAGGTAGTATGAAATAAAAAGGTTTGGCACTGCCATAAGGCCCAGGTTTAACATTCAGCATATAAATATACAATAGCATATTTAATACAGAACCAGTAATCATTAACAAAAAGACAACGATAAGTGGCAAATCAGAGTCTGTAGCACCTGAAGAAAAAATCTCACTGAAGGTTATACCTCCATCTGCAAAAAAACAATATGTATACTTATTAGATATATTTCTGACATTAAAAAAAAAAATTAAATAAGCTAGGATAACTATAATTACTTCAATTTATAAAAATACAGTCAGTAAAAAGTAATATTAAAAAAATAAGAAATTTTAAATTTTATATTTATACATTATAATAAATATACAAAAATAATAACTAATAGCACAAAGAAAAGTTTACATACTGCATATACTATATAAAATGCCAGAAATTTAAAACAGTTAATGATAAAAATCAGAAGTTTAAGACTTTAATTTGTATTTACCTAACATATACTTTAATTGATTAATCATCATAATACAAATTTCTAAATTAATTGGAAATTTCTAAATACAACACTTACGATGATAAAATATTTATTTATTAAAGGTCTATAAATAAGATACTGAAATCACCAAAATCCTTAAACACTGACAATAATAAGTAAGAAAATAAAAGCAAATTTTTAGATTAATTAGAAGTTTGAAGATACTTACTGGATTTCAATTGACTTGATATTAGACTAATGTGAACCAAACAGAATGGTGCAAACAAATCGCCAAAGATTAGAGTAATCCCTGAGAATGAAGCTTTTATAAACCCATTTAAAATCCATAAAGAGAAATAAGTAAATGTTGAAGTAACAACCAGTTGGCGGAAAATTGCTGAAACAATTTAAAAATCATAAATTAAAAATTATATCTCTGATTATAGTCATTGAAACCTAAATGTGCGTACTTGTAAACTAATATGTCAGGTTATCAATAGAGCCCAAATTAAAAATAATTTTTAAAAGTAATAGAATAAATAAACTGAAGGTGAATATTTTCCAAATAAATTAGAATTCTTTCACAATTTACATAAAAATATATGTCTAAAACATATTATATAATGGTTAACTTACAAAAGAATCAACAAAACCAGACTAAATAAATTTAAAAAACCATAACTAGTAAGTTTTTTTTAATTAAGATTTGTCCTCATTAACATATAAATATCAAGTATTTAAGATAAATACGAGGGCAGTCCAGAAAGTAACAGACGTTTTAGCCTATCAGGGAATGGGTGGGGGTAGAGCCACCATCTTGGTGTCCGAACATTCCTACATTCCGTACGCATCCATTCGTAGCGTGAGGATTGTGCATTTGTCACTTTGCTCTCTATGAGTCGTCAAAATGTGCCCTACAATAGAAAATCCCGCCACTTGTGAAGTGCAGTCCGTTATTCAGTCTTTGTTGGCTCGAAACAACAGGCCAAAGAATTTATTGTCAGCTTTTTGATGTCTATGGCCAGGAGAAAATGAGTGAAAGCCGAGTGAGGCAATGGTGGATTGATTTTAAATATGGCCGTACCAGTGTTCACGATGAGGACCGCAGTGGTAGGCCTAGCCTTGTAACTAATGACCTGGCTATGCAAATCAATGACAAAATTCGTGAAAACCGTTGTTTCACAATTACAGAACTGTCAGAACATTTTCCCCAAATTTCACGTAGTTTGGTGCTTCAAATAGTGGTGGAGAAGCTTGGTTACCACAAATTTTGTGCTCAGTGGGTTCTGCAAATCCCAACAGAAGACCATAAGAAACAGAGACTGGCTGCAGCACTGACCTTTCTCCAAGAATACAGCACAAATGATAATGCAGTTCTGGATCGTATCGTAACCGGGGACGAGACTTGGGTAAAACATGTCAACTTTTAAACAAAACAGCAGTCGATGGAATGGACTTGAATGAAATGATTGATGGAATGATTCTCCCAAGAAACCACGAAAGTGTTTGCAAATGCTGTCAGAAAAAAAGGTCATGGCTATTGTGTTTTGGGACTCCAAGGGAGAGCTTCTTGTTGATTTTTTGGAACGGGGAGCAACAATCAACTCAGAAAGGTATTGTGGAACACTAAGAAAGTTACAGTGCGCCATAATAAGCGTAGGGGAAAACTTAATACTGAGGTGTTGTTTTTTCACGACAACACACGGCCAATCGTACCCAGGCACTCTTGGATGGTTTTAGATAGGAGGTGTTTGACTATCCACCATACAGTCCGGATTTGATGCTGAGCGATTATCACCTCTTCCCAGCGATGAAAAAATAGCTCAGAAAACAACGCTTTTATACTGACGCCGAACTACATGCCAATGTAAACCAGTGTTTGAACTCGCAGGCGGCAGATTTCTACAGAGAGGGTATTGAAAAACTTGTGCCACGGTATGATAAATGTCTCAATCTGAATGGAGATTATGTAGAAAAATAGCTTAAGAGTGTAACTTTCAAATGTATATAATAAACTTTGAGTTTTTCAATTTGTGAATTGTTTATTTCAAAATGTCTGTTACTTTCTGGAAACCCCTCGTATAACATTTATACCCCGCCTTGCATGGCCCCTCTTAACACAAATTTACTATGACACAATTTTTTTTTTTTAAACATTTATAGTACATCGCATAGGTACATTTTAAATATGTTTTTAAATGAGAAATCCTGAAAAAGCAATGCAAATTTTAAAAAACCTATTGTGGTCTTAAGGAGGATAAAAGCTTGAATGTATGGCAAAACCTCGGTGAATGAGAAACTCATGTTTAGTAAGGTATGTCTTTATTATAAATTTTGGAATAATAAGATATGCAATGCTTTCTGAATAAATTGTCTCAAATTATTAATAAATTGTCTTCCAAATTTTATGGATTTGAAACTAAATTAACTTAATTTAAACCTAATATTTATTTTGGAAGATTATTGATTGACCGTGTGTAAAGATGAAAGGAATATGGTCCGGGTGCGGTCAAAAAAGAACAAAAAAATAGTAATGGAAGATTATTGATTGACCGTGTGTAAAGATGAAAGGAATATGGTCCGGGTGTGGTCAAAAAAACTCAAATAGTAGAATATACTATTTTATTGAGCTAACGTTTCGCCCCGCGTTGCAGGGCTTCTTTAGGGCTAAAAAAGATACAAACACATAGTTACAAAAGGAAAACAAAAACATAAGTGTAAAATAACAGGGGTATAAAATGTAAAAAAGTAAGATATAATAAGAAAAATTAATAACTCTTATTATATCCCGACACAATAACTCTTATGATATCCGTAATTCCTTCCACCTTAAAGAACTATTACAATCCTTCA
>NW_027116617.1:633923-642681 GCF_000696795.3 Halyomorpha halys | reverse complement strand
ATCTCTTTATTTGTATTTTCTTTAATATTTCTTTTCTTATCTATCTGTTACTATTACCCTTTACATTTACTATTTGCTACCTTTAATTTTTCTTATTATATCTTACTTTTTTACATTTTATACCCCTGTTATTTTACACTTATGTTTTTGTTTTCCTTTAGTAACTATGTGTTTGTATCTTTTTTAGCCCTGACAAAGCCCTGCAACGTGGGGCGAAACGTTGGCTCAATAAAATAGTATAATCTACTATTTGAGTTTTTTTGACCGCACCCGGACCATATTCCTTTAATATTTATTTTAGTTTCAGAAGAAAAAAACAAATATAACTTACCATTATTGAAAAAAGAAGAAACTGCTAGACAGTGTGTTGTTGAATGAACGCACACAAGAAGTAATATTATCCATACTAAGATGAAACTTGATTTTTCAAGTAAAGCAGGTCCTTTCATAGGAGTTATTAGTAAAATTGTAAATAAAAATGTGGAAAAAAATTGCCTTAAAGTTGAGTGTAAGAGATAATTCAATACTACATAAAAATCACTCATTCCGAACATTTTCATTCTTTCCTGTAATAAAAAAAACTAATTATGTACAAGGATCTATACATGGAAACAAGGTGTAGCTATGCAAAAACAGACTGATCATTCAGTAGATAAATAGTGAATGTCCCAGGAGCAAATGGTATATGACTGTATAATCAAATATACCTCTTCCTTACTGCTAATGTTAAAGTGAATCAATTCTTTATTCAACAGCATTCTTTATTAAAAATGGATTTAACATCTAAGCTTTAATGGAAAGATGTTACTTGTTCAGTAGGATAAAATATCAATATAAAATTTACATTGAAACTCAGAAAATTCACTATATTCAGAAAGTTGTATTTCATTGAAAGAAAGATGTTAAGTAAAGTGCTTAGCATCTATTTAGGTTTTTGGAAGATTCAAATAGTTCACAGATAACCCAAGCCCATGATGATCCTATATACTTTTTGTGAAAGGCAGTCTTATGAGCATGTAACCATCCTACACATTTGGGTAGTAATAAGGAAAAGAAAGATGTCACATTTATTTTGGAAGATTGGAAGAGAATAGTTTCTGAAAAGCTGGAGACAAACTGGGATGAATGTGTGGAGGAGGAAGTAGAGAAGAATATTGACTTGGACCAACCTAGAATACCTAAGTAACAAAAGTTGAGAAATAGATCACCTGAAGCTAGTTAAATTCACTTTAAATTATTTTATGAAGATATTTTTCAAATTAATAATAGTTTCTATGATATTTACTAAATAAAGCCACAAAACTTGATTTTTCATTTTATGGCAAAACTTTTAGCAAATCTACATTACTCAAATTTTAGCAAATATACATTACTCAAATTTTAGCAAATCTACATTACTCAAATTTTAGCAAATCTACACGGTATTAAAAATTCTATGCATAATGTTTTTCCTGAGGAGGGTAGCTTCCAAGATATTGAACATGAAATGAAAAATAAGCAAAAATTTTGGGACTTTTCTAGAATATAATAAACTTCCAGTGATTTTTTGAGGCCACAGATTAGTATTTTAAAGTCAATCCAAACCCAACTAACACATCACAAAATCATCAGAAATGATACAGCTAATAATAATACTATAAATATGAGAGACAATTTATAAAAGTTGAATTGTGTACATTGCAAAACCTTAAAATCATTGTAAAAATTTTGATACAGAAGTATAGAATATAGTTATGCTAATTAGATTTTTATTATGTGTAATGTTTAATAATGTATTTAGATAATCTAAGTAGAAACTCCGCCTGCTAGCTCCCAAGGAGTTAGTTGCCGGTCCCAAGCCCGGATAAAGGAGGAGGGTTGGTACGGTGGGTTAACTACCCATCAACCACAAATGTAACAATGTAAAAATTATCATAGGAGACTTGAATGCTAAGATGTAAAGAAGTGGCATTCAGACCTACTATAGGCAGAGAGAGTAAACATGACTACTCAAATGATAATGGCCATTGCCTAATTAACTTTGCAATGGAAAAGGGGCTGGTCATTAGTAGCATTAAATTCCCACATAAAGAAATACATAAAGAGAGATGGATCTCCCTGGATGGCCTGACCAGAAACCAAATAGATCATGTTCTCATAGAGGTTAGACATCCATCAGATATCAGAAATGTAAGGTCGTTTAGAGGAGTGGACTGTGACACAGATAACCACATGATAAAAGTCTGGTATTGACAAAAGGCTATGAGAAGGTGCATTACATTGGATAGAGTACATAACTACAACTCAGAAAAGTTGCTCGAGAGTGAAGTGGCAGAAGGATTTAAAAATAAAATAAGGGAACGACTGAGAGAAAATGACATTGTACATAACACAACTATAAATGACAGATGGAAAAACCTGAAAAATGTTGTGATAGTAAGTGCAAGCGATGTACTAAGGAAAAAAGAACCAGCTCCCAGAAACGAACGGTTTGATGAAGAGTGTAGGTTAGCTCTGGAAGAAAGAAATAAGGCGAGGCTAAACATACTAAAAAGAAAGACCAGAGGAAGTGTACGGGAATTTATAACAAAGAGGAGAGAAGCCAAAAAACTATGTAGGCAGAAAAAGAGTGCACAGGAAAAGAAAAACCTTAAAAAGTTGCAAGAATCCTGGGAGAAAAAAGAATCCAGAAAGTTTCATAAAGGTGTAAAAGAAATAAAAACGGGATTCCAAGCCAACACTGGATTATGTAAAGGGAAAGAAGGTGAGCTGATTTGTGGAAAGCAATTTATGATTTGATTTGGGAGATATGAACGGAAGAAAAAATGCCAAAAGATTGGACAAGAGCAGCAATATGTCCTATATACAAGAAAGGAGACAAGCTGACATGCGATAATTATAGAGGCATTGCTCTACTAAGCACAACCTATGAAATACTGGCAGTGCTTCTACATAAAAGAGTGTCCGATTTCATGGAAAATATTATAGGAGAATATCAGGGAGGGTCCGGTCCGGTAGATCGACAGTTGACCGGATATTCACTTGGAGGCAGGCAATGGAAAAATGCTATGAGTATAATATAGACCTACATCTGCTATTCGTGGACTTTAAACAAGCTTATGACAGTGTGGACAGAAAAGAACTTTTTAAGCCAGAAAAAGCCATGGTAAAGGTAGCCATTCCGAAAAAAATAGTCAGGCTGGTAAATATGACACTAATGAACACTACCTGCCGAGTTAAGCTTGGAAATTCGCTGTCCCAGGAATTTTCTGTGGAGAATAGCTTGAGACAGAGGGATTCTCTGGCTCCTCTTCTATTTAATATAGCATTAGAAGTAGCTATTTGTTCAATCAGAACTAATCCAGGAGGGACCATTTACAATAGACAGTCTCAACATTTAGCATATTCAGATGATGTAGTCATTGGCGCAAGAACCCGAGCAGCATTAAAAGGAACATTCCAGGAATTCGAAGAAGCAGCATATGAATTGGGCCTTAAGGTGAATGAAGACAAGACGGAGTACATGAAAAGCTCAAGAGAGGATAAGGAAGAGAATAGTAAAGTGACGTTCAGAGACCACAGTTTCAGTTCTGTAAACCAGTTTAAGTACCTGGGAAGCATGGTTACAGATGACAACAAAGTAGAGAGCGAAATAGAGGCCAGGATAGCAGCAGGAAATAAATGTTATTTCACACTGCAGAAAATACTGAATTTTAGAGCTCTCTCTAAAAGGATGAGAGTGGTCATTTACAAAATCATCATAAGGCCAGTAGTGATCTATGGGGGAGAAACATGGCCCTTGACAAGAAAAGCAGAATAGATGGTCAACTCCTGGGAGAGAAAGGTATTGAGAAGGATATGCGGAGGAGTCTCAGAGAATGGAGTCTGGAGAAGAAGAAGGAGTGAGGAACTGATAAATTTGTAAGGGGAACCCAGCATTGTGGCGTTAATAAAAAGTGCAAGATTAAGATGGTTAGGACACGTTGAGAGGATGCCAGATGAAAGGATTCCCAAAAAGATGATTTATGGCAAACCAGATGGAAAACGGAAAAGAGGACGTCCCTGGATCAGATGGCTGGACAATGTGGAGGAGGATTTGAAGCTCTTGAAGGTTGGCAGATGGAAGGAGAAAGCAAGACTGTGAGACCGTGTAGACTGGTTGGCTGTTGTGAAGGAGGCCCGGATTCTTGCAGGACCGTAGTGTCATAATAATAATAAGTAGAAATAGAAAGGATCTTATTTATTTCTGCTATAGAAACTAACTTTATTACTGTTTATGATTAGAAGGTATAATTGCTTAAACAAAAACAATTATAGTTGTTCAGATGCATTTAGTAAATAAATAATATCATTAAAGCCATTTAATGATTTCAAGATTTTTAAATTTGTTTTACATATATATATATATATATAAGTTATGATATGATAGTTATGATGTGATAAGATAAGACATATTAATATTAGCCAAAAATGTAAATAAAGAAAACAAATGTAATGTTTTGAAAATAGATTTAACAGAAAAATAAAATCAGTGTTATTACTGTGCGTGACATTTCTGTGCCTTTTAATTGTTATCTTCTAGTAACACATAAGTGGTGCCGAAACCCAGCCTTTTTGTTCGCTCATTTTTTTACTATTATGAACTTCAATTCATAAATGTTTTCCGTTCTAAATTTCTTTTTCTATACTTCTTCGCAGTTTTGAGTACTATTCCAAAAAATGGATTCTGGCAACCCGATCGTGAGACCTACGGTACTAAATATAAATGTGCTTGTATCTC
Organism: Halyomorpha halys; assembly: GCF_000696795.3. NCBI lineage: Eukaryota > Metazoa > Arthropoda > Insecta > Hemiptera > Pentatomidae > Halyomorpha > Halyomorpha halys. Next base: position 637,922 of record NW_027116617.1, on the reverse strand, counting down.
CTGCGGTCCCAATGGCTCAAGAAGAGGCTGTGGCAGCCCTAGTTCCAGAATCACTGGTGAAATAGGCGAGCTAAATCATTTCATCAAAGGAGGCAATCGAATTATGGAGAGGCTAGAGGCAATGGTTTCTGACAACTTGTTGGAACAAGCCGAAGCCATTTCATTCAAAGCAGCTCTCATCTGCCAGGTCAAGAGGAGTGTTTTGAATCAGATCCAGGCGCACGAGGAGACATTGTGGCCTACGGTGAAAGAGAGATTAAAAAAGGCATAAGGATGGGGCAGATGGACCTAACAGAGGATGTATTCCACCTGTTTTGGGAGAGGAAGCGACCCACACAGACCAATGGCCATTATGCAGACATTGCTTGCCCAGTACAATTTAATCACGGAAAAGATGAGGGAATCAGTAAGCACGGAGATAGTGCATTGCAGAATGAGCTTCCTGGGATCAATCTTAAAAGTCCAGCTGACCAAGGATACAAACAAGAAGGAAGGCTTACCACGGGACCGCACGTTCGTCGAATGCGCACAAGAAATGATGGATGCGAGCGCACGGGAAGTGGATGCAAGGATGGAGACAGACGACGGAGGGTGGAATAAGGTTACGTATACCCACCCTAGAAACACAGAAACGCCCTGGAGAAGGAAAGAAATCGGTAGAGATAGAGGCTCAGGAGTGAAGAAATCGAACCAAGTCAGAAACAGGAAGGAGGTGCGACGATGCCACGGATGTGGTAAAACTGGACATCTGGTGGCCTGGTGTCCCTGTACTAGATGTTTTGAGTGCGGGAATGAGGAGCACATAGCCAAACATTGCCCATACATCTATCAGAGGAAAGAGGTAGACCAGGGAGAACCTACGGAGGTTAATGTCCAGAGGGTTAGAAGAAGACGTGGGCTGCCTAGATCGGACGAATCTTCTTGCGAAATATCAGAAACGTCAGGAACAGAACTAGAGGGAAAAGTGAGGAAAAACAACAGGAAACCTAGCACCAGGTGGTAGCAAATTGGTGAGAGAAGGTCATATGAAGAAACTGAGGAGGGTGGCAGCAGAGTGGCGACTGCATGTTGGTATGCTCTAACGTGAAGAGAGAACGCACTCTGCCTATCATCCGTGTGAGAGGTGTGACGTTGCTGGTGGATTCTGGGAGTTAACACACGATCCTGAGTTGGGAGGTGCTTGAGAAGTGGAACGACAGCAAGAAGACACTCCAGGTATGTTCATGTTGATGTCAACTAATCACCCTGGGTGGGCCCTGTTGTGTGGAAGGGGAAATCGACATAGATCTGAGTAAATGGGGAGTTCAGGGGGACCTAAAGGTCCATCTCTTGCAACAGATGCCATGAGAATACCAGGCAATAATAGGACGTGACCTATTAACGCAGGGGCGAGCTTGAATAACGAGAAAAGGGAACATTCGAACATGGATAAAGAGGTTTAGGAGCCAATGAGTTCTAGGGGGCAAACAGATGGGTGCAATAAACCAGGCAGGAAATTGGAGGTGAGCATTAATGGAAGAATACGGAGACATATTCTTTCGAGAGGGGGAACCACTGGGGGTGACTGGAAGAACGGTTCACGAAATTCTATTGAAAAAGGAGGGGGTGTCTCATGTGAAAGAGAGGCGGTACCCACAAGCACTTCGGAAACATATCTGGGAGGAATTGGAGAATTTAAAGGTCCAGGGTATAATCGTCAATAGTACGTTGCCGTTCAATAGCTCCTTGTGGGCAGTAGGGAAAAAATCTGCGCTAGGGGAAGCCGCAGAGAAGTATAGACTGGTAGTGGACTACCGACAACACGGTGGATGAAATGTACTCTATCCCACGATTTAAGGATATTCTGGTCAGGTTGGGTGGCGTGACCGTGTTTAGTACTCTCGATTTGAAGGCTGGTTACCACCAGATCGAAATGCGCCCATGGGACCACTGTAAATGGCTTTCACGTTTGAGACGGGTTATTTTGAGTTCACAAGAATGCCGTTCGGACTCAAAAATACCCCCATCACATTTCAATGTCTTATGGACAGCATCAGGAACCGATAGCTCGAGTGGCGACCGGAGGGAGAGGAGCAGGAATGTAGAGCACTGAAGGATGCGTCGAAGGCAGGAAGGACATATCACCTGTATGTAGGAAACGCCGTAATTTGGGAAAAAATTAAGCGCCTATGGTGGACGGAACAATTGGGGTAGACAGGACCTTCATTTGTTGTACACAGCTAGTCGACACACTACGGGATGTAGAACAACAAAAAGAAGTTATGCTTGCCTACCACCAGGGTAAGACAAACCTCAGAGGGATAACGGAGACATTACAGGCAATGCGGCAGAAATACTTCTGGCGAGGTATTAGAACGTTCAGGAGGTTCTAAGAAACTATCAAGTGTGTCTGAGGGCTAAATATGAGTCATCCCCTCCCCTAAGCTATATAGGAAGAAACTCTAACCGCGGATATGCCGGTTAGTCGATTTACAGTTCGACACTTTTACCTGGAGGGGATACAAATGGTCACGGCCATTGATCTTTTTAACAAGGTGGCCATGGTACATCTAATCAAGGACAGGTCAGTGGATGCAATACTGGAGGCGCTGAGAACTTGGTTCCAATTCTATAGAATACCGGATTGCATTTCGTCGGATGGTGGTAGAGAGTTCGACAACTCGGTGATTCGTGACGAGATGGAAGCTCTAGAAGTGGTCTGGCACTTAAACACCCCGGGGCACCCAAAGAGTAGGGGGGATCGAACGACTCCACAACACACTGAGTGACTACTTGCAGGTTTATCAGTTAGATAAGGGGTTGGAGCTGGATGACGCCATGACCCGAGCAATTGTAGCTTATAATCACTCTATCCATGTGGTAACAGGGTTCTCACCCTTTGAAGTTCTATTTGGGAAGCATAGACAGAGAAGTGATTACAGGGGTATAGCTGGCGAAGTGGGAAACAATCCATAACAGAGCATCGCTATGCAAGATATGGGATAAAGTCAAGACTAGGATCGAAGGAGAAAAGAACAAGCTTGTAACACATCAAAACACCAATGTCCGAGACATTACGGGAAAGATTGGAATCGGTTCAATCGTCTATCGCCGCGTAGGGACCAATAGAGGCAAAGAGGTGCAACGCTATGTGGGTGATCGTGATCAGAGAGTACAATGTGTTCACCATTGAGAGTGTCAATGAGCCAAAAAAGCATAGAACTGTCCATATCGAACAGTTAAAGCTCCCTATGTCGAGAGCCCAATAATACACTGGAGTTTTCTCTTGCTCACAACATCGAGATTATTTTGGGAAAATTGTTTTATGTTTTCTCTCTTAAAGCTATGTACAGTTAAAGTGTGTAAAAAGCTTTTCTTATGTAATAATTATGTGTAGGGGTGTTATTTTTTTTATTATTTTTTTTTTTTATGTTATGAAGCAATACTTTCTTTATTTACTACTGTACCAAAGTATTATTGATGTTTAGTTGTACCAGAACATTTTTTTTTTTTTTGTATTGCTTATTTTTTATATATTCGCAGTTAATTTTAGTTTAAGAAAACTATTTCATAAACTGGTAGGGGGGAGTTATGATATGGTGGTTATGAAGTGATAAGATAAGAAATATTAATATTAGCCAACAATGTAAATAAAGAAAACAAATGTAATGTTTTGAAAATAGATTTAACAGAAAAATAAAAACAGTGTTATTACTGCACGTGACATTTCTGTGCCTCTTTATTGTTATCTTCTGGTAACACATAAGTTATATATATATAAACTCTTAGAGTGCTACCAATGGGTAGTTTCTCTACACGCCTGTAATACTTTATTTTAACTAAGATCAAGTTTACTGAATGTATTATATAACACAGTAGTAAATTTCAATAAAGATACTAAATATATATATATATATATTGTAATATGCTCCTTTTGTAGTAAATAGTATATTTTGATGTATAAATGGTTTTAATATGTTTTATTTTATGTATCATTTTAATATTCATTGTTTTGTTTAT